>NW_006408960.1:759563-787963 GCF_000296735.1 Chrysochloris asiatica
TACTGTATGCAAGTTTGGGTGTTCTTATGCACCTCCCCTCACTTCATATCAGCTGGATGCTTCACTCTCAGCTCTAGCCCTCTGTGACTATGTCCTTGTCCATGGGCTCAAGTGTCCTCAGGTCTCACCACAATTTGGACCAACCAGCCCTTCCTCTTCTCTTTCTCATCTCCATGTCAACAAAAGTCAATGGACTGTGGTTGAATTCAGCCCATTTCTTCACTGCTGTCTTTCCCCTTCTTCCACTCACCAGTAGACCAATGTGGTCACTAGCAAGCTTACATGCCTGCTCATGTGTTTCCTTTGAGTTTCAGTCTTAGAGGGGAATTTGTCCTGAAGGAACTTGATTGCTTGCCTGATGGCTTCCTGGTGAACAGCTTGCTTATTCTTGTAGTAGCCAGTCATGCTGACATTTTTGTTTTGGGTTTTTCCTGAAGATCTTTCTTTAAAGATGTATCTTCTGTCACTCTAGTTGTTCTAGGCTGGTCTGTTTGTCCTTGCTAGTGGGAATGCCCCTTCTCATAAGGTTCTGGATGGGGATCAGGATTCCACCTAAGGTCCTATACTCTGCAAAGGCTCTGCAAGAGGCCTATTTCACTGGGCAAGTTCTAGAGCCCCTTTTAGGTATTCCAATTAATTATAGGCTGAAGATGGGCTTATAACTTTTTGTAATCGTGTTTCCTGAAATTTCTTTCTATCCCACTCAAGTGTCTTTTTTTACAATAGTAGGCAAGGGAAACCAATATTTACAAGACAGTCAAGCATCTCTTAGTATTATTTCCCCTCTTCAAGCTATGCCTAGATCTCTTTACCACAGAGCACTGTTGTTCCAAGGTTGAGCATGTTCCCCCTGCCCCCTTTTATTCTTTTCAGCTAAAGCATCATGCTTATTATACTTAACCATTTGTTAAGGAGCCCTGTTGGCACTGGACTGCTAACCTCAAGGACAGAAGTTCAAGCCCCCCAGCTGCTCCATGGGAGAAAGATGAGACTTTCTGCTCTAGCCCTGTGAGTGTACTGGTTACACATTGGACTGCTAACCAAAAGGTCAACAGTTTGAATCCACCAGCTGCTCCATGGTAGAAAGATGAGCCATTCTGTACCTGTAAAGATTTACAGCCTTGGAAAACCTATACAGGGTTGCTATGAGTCAGAACTAGGTCGATGGCACACTACCATTACCAGTAAAGGTTTACAGCCTCAGAAACCCTTCCCAGTGCCACTATGAATCAGAACTGACGACTTGGTTGTTTTGGGGATAAGTGTTTGTTGGTGGTTCCTTGTCATCGAGTCAACCCGGATTCATAACAACCCCAGGTGTGCAGAGTACAACTGGTCTATAGAACAATGTTCTGGTAGTGTAGTGGTTACGAGTCAGGCTGTTAACCTCAAGGTCCGCAGTTCAAAACTATCAGCTGTTCCGTGGGAGAAAGATGAGGCTTTCTGCTCCCGTAAAGATTCATGGCCTTGGAAAAACAATCACCACCACCTTAGGATGACGGCCCTGTAGGATAAACACTGGACTGCAAGGTCAATGATTTAAACCCACCAATTGTGCCTTGGAAACCCTAGACAGGGTCGTTATGAGTCAGAACCGATTTGATGGCACTTCACAACAATAGAATTTTAAGGTTGCTTTCAGAAGCAGCTCCTCAGGCCTTTCTTCCGAACCCCCAACATTTCAGGGCATAGTATGCCATCCAGGGACTCATTTAACATGTGTAAGATTCTGCTACCACTTTGATTTATTGTTGTTAAGTGCCCTTGAATAGGTTCCAACTCATAGCAACCCTACATAGGGTTTCTGAGGAGCAGCTAGTGAGTTTGAACTGCCGGCCTTGCGGTTCAAACCAACCTTGCAGTCCACTGCTTATCCTACAGGCCCAGGTTTCTATTTTTAAAAAGACTACCATTTTTATTGTGTTACAATATAATCAACATACAATTTGCCATTCTAACCATTTTTAGGTGTACATTCAGAGATTTCACGGCATTCACCAGCTTGTGCAACCAGTACCACTTTCCCCAAACTCTTCCAATCACCCCAAATAAAAAGTCTGTAGCCATTAAACAATGAGTCCCCACTGTTCCCGTTACTTTGGTCTCTAAGCATTTGCTTATCCTGGCTATTTTCTGTAAATGAGATTACCCAATATATGGGACCTCCCAGACCCTTGTCCCTCATTGCTGGTCTGAGGAAGGAGCTGTGGGGCAGGTTGGTGATTTGATCTCACTTTTTGTGTCTCGTTTTTTTTCACTAAGCATATTACATCCATGTTGTAGCATGAATCCGGACTTTGTTTCTCTTTATGGCTGAGTAGTAATTCACGATACGGAATGGCCACACTCGTAATCCATTCATCTGTTGATGGACACTTGGATTGCTTCCATCTTTTGGCTACTGAGAATAGCGCTGCTTCAAGGAACGTTTGTGTACAATTATCTGCTTTCAATTCTTTTGGGTGAATTCCGAGGACTGGGATTGCTGAGTCCCATGGTAGTTCTAGGAGTCCGTGGGTGGTGTTAATGCTCTCAGCTGCTAGCCTAAAGGTTGGAGGGGAGAGTTCACCCAGAGGTGCTTCAGAAGAAAGGCCTGGAAATCTGCTTCTGGAAAATCTGTCATTGAGAACCCTATGGAGCACAGTTCTACTCTGATAGGAAATGTCCAGAATAAGCAAATGCATAGGGACACATGGGATCCCCAGGAGTCAGACCGGAGGTTTTGTTAGGGTAATTCTATGCTCAACCCACACTTCTTCTTATTTCAAACAGCCTATCTCAGTTTGATATGGACAGGTGTTTAAAGGCCCCTTAGAGGCTCACTAATCTCCCTTTGTATTAAATGCTCCGCCTCTGACAGGCAGGCATAGCAGGCTTGCGGATTGAAAGCTGGGTTTCTTAGCCTTGGCACTGCTGACATTTTGTTCCAGATCATTCTCTATGATGGTGCTTTCCCGTGTACTGTAGGGTGTTGAACAGCATCCCTAGCCTCCACCCGCAACCCCAATCATGACCAAGAAAAGTGTCTCCAAACAATGCCAAGTGTCCCTAGGGACACAATGGTCCCAGGTGAGATTTGCTGCTTCAAACAATACTTGGTGGGAGTTTGCTTCTTTGGAGGAGGAGGTGAGTGCAGGACAGGGCAAGGGCATCATGGGGTCCTTATCGTTCTAGCCCGCCCTGCCAGGGCTGGGCATGGCTCCCAGTAACCCACAGCCTCCACTCTTGCACACCTGGGCCCAGCTCGATTTACACGAAGGCCCCAGGGGACCCAGGTGTTGGAGAGGCTGTCTGGTCCCTGGGCCCCAACTCCCAGCGCCAGGAAACCACAGTTGCTGTGACGACCGCTGAGCTCTGAGGGAGAAGAGATGCTTGGCTGAGGGGGAGAAGGCTCCAGAGCCTGAAGGAGCCACGACTAGGGGCTTGGCGTGGGGGCCACTGCCCACCATCCCCTATTAGCGCTTGCAGACGAAGGCAAGCTGTGTGCAACAGAGATCCTGGAATGATGAGGGCTGTGGGTCACCAAAGGGGCCCCTGAGAGTGAGGCAGGCCCCTCACTCCAGATGGCCCTGGCCAGTTGGCCCCCCAGGAGGGTGTGAGGTCTCTGAGGTGGAGAAGGGTACTCCTGGTGGGCGGCAGCATGAGCGTGGGCCCGCTCAGCCCAGGTACCCGCCGGCGACTCCTCCAGGGCCAGCCGGGCCCCCTCCCAGCACCGCTGTCCAGTGGCGTGGCCATCTTCATCAGCTCCACAGTCTCGGGTAAGGTGGGCCAAGGGTTGGAACCTTGGAAGCAAGCAGGCTCATCCAGGGAGCCAGGCATGGACCAGGGGGGCTCTGGGAGACTGGAAGTGAGTGCATTTCAGCTAGTGACCCATGCAGGACATGGTATGGTAGAGCCTTCTGGAACTTCCATTTCCTCCTAGAATATGCCAGGCTGAGTGCAAACTCTATAGAGGTACTGGCTCTGCTAAATGATATTACATTTATGATGAACACACTGCATCACAGACATCAAATACATCTCCCCAACTTTATATTCTGTAATCCTCCCTCTTACCCACTCGCTGTGGCCACACCAGCTTCTGGCAGGTTCTGAAATCCATGAAGCCCCCTAACCCCACTCAAGACCCTCTCTTCTCCTTCTTCTCCCCATCCTCTGAGGCTTCCTCAGGGAGCCCTGGCCTGCTCTGCCCCCCAATATAAAGTTGTCCTGAAGCACAGCATATGTTAAGTGTCATCAAGTTGGTTGTGACTTATAGCGACCCTGGAATAGTTTCTGCGGAGCAGCTGGTGGGTTTGAGCCACTGACCTTGTGGTTTGCAGTCCAGTGCTGATCCTACAGCGCCACACCTAAGGAGTCCACAGCCCATATAGGAGTCTTTAAAAATTTTCTTTTGTGTGGCAAAAGTATCTGTAAAAACATGTGCTAATTCAACACTTTTTGTGTCCAATTCAGTGACATTGTTTACATTCTTCATGTGTGCAACTACGAGTGATATACATCTCCAAATGATTCTGCCAACATTCATCAGAACTCAATGCCCCTCAATTAAAACTCCCCTCTCACTCCACTCTTACTTCTAGCACCCACTAAGAATCACTACCTGTGGTTCCAGGGGAGAAAGATGAGACTTTCTGCTCCCGTTAAGATTTACATCCTTGGAAACCCTATACAGGGTGGCTGTGAGTCGGAACCTACTTGACGGCCCACAACAACAACACATATGCTAAGATAATTATAGCTTATGGAAAGTGCTGTCTCTGTCCTATACATTTGCCTATTTCATATGAAAGCATACAGCATTTATCCTTTTGTGTTAAACTTCTTCCACTCAGCATGATGTTTTCATGGTTCATTCATGTTGTAGCCTGTATCAATGTTTTGTTCCTTTTTTAAGGCTGAATAATATTCTGTTCTGTGAATGCACCATTTTCTCTATTTATCTGCTGGTGGATACTTGGGTTGTTTCTATCTTTTGACTGTTGTGAATAATGTTGCTGTGAATATTGGCATCCAAGCTGCCCATCCAAGATTCTCTGGCAGCACTTTCCATAAGCTATAATTATCTTAGCATATGTGTTGTTGTTATGGGCCGTCAAGTAGGTTCCGACTCCCAGCCACCCTGTATAGGGTTTCTGAGGCTATAAATCTTAACGGGAACAGAAAGCCTCATCTTTCTCCCCTGGAACCACTGGTCATTTCGAACTGCCGACCTTGAGATTAGCAGCCTGATTCATAACCACTACGCTACCAGAGCTCCTTTATATATTTATATTGTTATGTTATTTTTAATAACAACCGTATCAACCATTGACTCATAGAATTTCTGGAAATTTGACAATCGGTCACCTTGAGTCAGGACAGGACAGTGCTAACAGGCAATGCCATCGACCTAGGTCCTATTTGCTGTTGTGCCCTATTGCTCAGTAAGGTCCTAAGCACAGAGTAACTGAATGATGAAGGTCTGCAGGAACATGTAAGGAGCCTGAATGTTTATGAGACAGGCATGCTCACACCACATTCTGAAGGAGGAAACAAAGCTGAGGAAGGGATGGACGATAGAGGAGGCAGAGCCAGGACTGGTGTCCAGGTCGACCCCCATGCCAGAGAGGGTGGTGCCCCTGCACTGGTAGCTTTGGGAGCTCTGACACTTTGTGCCATGGATATTGACATGAACTCCCACTGGCCATGTGGAGAAAACAGGTGCTCCTTCAACACCTACAATGCACCAGGTGCTTAGACTGGGAATAGTCAATGACTCAGAATCCCTGGCCAGCACAAATGGTGAAGCATTTGATGATTAGCTGAAAAGTTGGTACCTTGGAAGAAAGGTCTGGTGATCTGCATCTGAAAAGTCAAAGCATTGAAATCCCTATAGAGGGGGAATCTCACTACCATGGGAAAGAAGAGCCAAGAATGAAGTGCATCCTTCGGACCTTGAGCTCCTTGCATGTTGAACCTGCTCTACCCAGGACCCAGAGAGCTGCGATACCAGCCGAGTGGCAGAGGAACAGCAGAGGAGAAAGGAGAGCTTCCCAGCCCACAGAGCCAATGAAGCTGAATGCCTTCAGGCAGAGCACTGGCTTTTAGAGTGGGCTGTCAGATTTGTTGATCCACAGAACTAAAGCAGATCACCTTATGCTGAGGCTGATTTAAGGATGAGTGGAGTGTCTTTTGAATATTTATGATGTCAAAAGAGCTTGGTAACATTGCCTGAGAATATGTCAGGCTGAGTCCAAACTCTAGGCAGAGGCCACGGGGCCACTGTGGCTGAGAGGCAGAGGACCAGAGACAGAGACACGCCTGCAGGCATGGCAAGAGAAGAGGTCCTCTAGACTGAAGAACTGTATTCTGAGCATTTTGGATCCTGAGCTGTAACCTGTTAACTTTCCTAATAAACGCCATAATCCTGAGGGAGAGAAGAAGAAGGAAAACCCTGTGAGTGACGTTCTACTCTGCACACATGGGATTAGCATTCATTGGAACGGACTCACGGCAACGAATTAGCAACCAACAGCGTTCAAGGATTCAACCAGCTCTCACTGACAGCCGGGACTGGATAAGCAGAGATGCTTGACTTTGGAAGAGTCCGGGCATAGTCCCCGTTTTGCAGACGGGGGACACCGAGACTAGCCTGCCACTTGCCACGCTCAGTGGAATGAGAGATAGAGGGTCTTGGAATCCAGATAACTTTGGGGAAGGCTGCCAGAGTTAGCCAAAATATAGCCAATAAAAGCCAAGCAAACACTAAAACTTCCCACAAGACCAAGGCAGTGAGTTAAAATTGCACTTTGGTTAAAAAACAAATCTTTTTTTTTTCAATGTTTTATTGTGAATTATGTGATCGTTTACATGGGAGAACATTAGTTTTACATTCATCCTATTGTATATCATTTCATTGCCATGGTTAGAAGCCCCTCCATGCATCATCAACCAACCAAAGGGTATACCCTACAAGCCTGCCCCAAGGTCGTGAGCACACAGCCCCACTCCCTCTCTGGGTCTTAAGTCCCCAACTGCTCCATCTCTCCACGTCACATTTATTTCTGCTCTAATCTTTGTTATTTCTTTTCTTTTGGTGGCTGTGGGTTCCCTCTGTTGGTCTGTTTCTAATTGTTGTAGATGCCGTGTTAATGTGTTAATTTTGGTTCTTTCTTCTTTTTGGATGTGTGTGTTTATTGCAATAAATTGTCCTTTCAGCATCGCTTTCACCGTGTCCCAAAGATTTTGGTATGCTGTGTTTTCGTTCTCATTTAAAACAAATCATTTTTATTATCAATATATATCACAAATATTGCATGGGGTGGGGCATAATATATGCTAAAAAGTATTACTGGTTATCTGAAATGTGAATTTACCAGAAATGTAAACTTATCCAAACATTACCTGGGTTGGAACATGCTTATGTTAAATTTTTTTTATCTGAAATGTAAATTTAGCTAGGGTTAGCTGAAATGAAAACTTACCCAAACGAATAAACTGTTTCTTGGAAATGCGAATGCATCAAATTATTGTATGGAAAGAGATGCTATTGTTGTTGTTGTTAGGTGTCATCAAGTCAGTGCTGACTCATAGCAACTCTATAGACAACAGAATGAAACACTGCCCAGTCCTGTGTCAGCCTCACAATCGTTGCCACATACGCTTGAGCCCATTGCTGCTGCCACTGTGCCAATCCATCTTGTTGGAGGTCTTCCTCTTTTTCTCCCATCCTTCACTCTACCAAGCATGGTGTCCTTCTCCAGGGACTGGTCCCCCTGGTAATATGTCCGAAGTATGGGAGATGAAGTCTGGCCGTGCTAGTTTCTAAGGAGTACTCTGGCTATACTTCTTCTAACACAGATTTGTTTGTTCTTTTGGCAGTCCATGGTACTTTTAACAGTCTCCTCCAACACCGTAACTCAAATGCATCAATTCTACTGCCTTCTTTAAGGAAAGACATAGGTTTAGGTTAAAAATTACTGTTGATGTGATATGTAAATGTGACTGGGCACAATGGATTTTATCTGGCAGCCCTAACCTAGAGTGACCCACCACCCTGGTTGTCTCAGGACCAAAGATTTTCCTGGGATTTTTCAGGTGAACACTGGGAAGTCTTGGGCAAACCAGGACAGTTGGTCTCCCTGGGTTTATCCCATGCTCTCTGTGTTTTTGTATTAGTTGTGGAGGCCCAGACTGGGCGGAGCTGGGGGTGCTGGTGGCTATGTGCCATGGAGTCGGTTCCGACTCATAGTGACCCTGTACAGGATTTCCAAGGCTGTAAATCTTTATGGGAGCAGGAAGTCTCACCTTTCTCTCGCAGAACAGCTGGTAGTTTCGTACTGCTGACCGTGAGATTAGTAGCCCAACTCGTAACCACTATGCTACCAAAGCTCTTATGCAGACCTTGTTGTTGTTGTGAAGTGCCATCGAGTCGATCTTGACCCATAGCGACCCTGTAGAGTTTCTGAGGAGCGGCTGCTGAGCTTGAACTGCCGACCTTGCAGTTCAAATGGCTTTGCAGTCTGGTGCATTAACCCACAGCGCCACACCAGAAGAGGCTAAAAACAGAGTCACCAGCAGCGACAAGTTCTGGGTTCTTCCAACTAATAGCGTTTGTGCCATTCCTTGCAGATATGGACGCAGAAAGGGAAGCCCTACAGAACTCCGCCTACCCCGAAGTGCAAACCTTCTGCCGGAAGCATGGCCTGATGTTTGAGGTAAGCGCCTGCCCGCTTCTCCCTGTCTCAGTTTCCCCTGCCTTAAAATGCAAGCAAGGAGTCTTAACAGTGCAATGGTTAAATGCTCAGCAGCCGATGGAAAGGCCGATGGTACCAACCCACCTGCTGGTTGTATAGAAGGACCTGCTTTCCTAAGGATCAGAGCCAGAAAAACCCTATGAAGCCGTTCTGCTCTGTCCTATGGGCTGACTGTGAATCAAAACCAACACCAACAACAGTGAAATGCAAGCAGGAATGCAGTAGACAGGACCAGTCTCATGGACCTATGGCGCCCTCGCTAAGTTTAATGCTCTGCTCTCTCCTTGAAGTTTGTGATGATGTATTTTACTTTTACACTTGCTGTTGTCTGCCATTGAGTTATCCCCTGCCTTGTGGGGACGCCTTGCACAATGGTTTTGCACCATCCCCATAATCTGTAGTGAACATATTAAACTGTTCAATATAAATTACTAAGTAAACCTTTGCTTACTGGGTATTCTATTCCTATCAGGGATTGTCAATTTGAATTGACAATCTTGGCTCTGAACGAAGGTACAGGGGAGAGAGACAGATGCCCACCAGACCTAGAAGTAGAATCTTTGATGTTGTGAAAACATGTGAAATTGTTTATTACAAATTAGTTAGTGAGGACAAGCAAGTCCAAGCTTACTTGGCTTATTGGGTAATCCAACACTAGTAGTTCCCTGTGATATCACCTCTATTTGTGACGTTGCTGTTACAATTCTGCTGTAACAAAAATATCACAAATGGATGCCTTAAAGAGGCCGTTTTAAGTGCCATCGAGTTGGTTCAGACTCATAGTGACCCTGTATAGGGTTTCCGAGGAGCAGCTGGTGAATTTGAACCACCAACCTTGCGGTTTAACCTGACCTTGCAGTCCAGTGTGTTATCCTGCAACACCACACCAAGCCTCCTTTAAAGAGGCTAGAAGTCTGAATTCAAGGGGAGGTCCTTTCTTATATATTTCAGCTTACAGTAGCCAGCAATCCTTGGCATTCTTAGGTTTGTAGATGCATCTGCCTCTTGTGTCATTAGACACTGTGTCTGCATCTGTCTCTAATTTACTCTTAAAACTCAGAGTCTATTAGGTTTAGGACTCACCCTACACTTACGTCGTTGTTGTTAGGTGCCGTCTAGTCAGTACTAGTTCACAGCAACCTTATGCACAACGGAAGGAAACACGGCCTGGTCTTGTGCCAACCTCACTATCATTACTAAGCTTGGACCCATTGCCACTGCTTCTGTGCCAATCCATCTTGTTAGGAGTTCTCTTTTTCACTGACCCTCCACTTTACCAAGCCTAATATCTTTCTTCAGGGACCGATCCCTGCTGATAACATGTCCAAAGTATAAGAGATGAAGTCTGGCTATCCTGTCTTCTAAGGAGCATTCTGGCTTCATCTGACACAGATTTGGTTGTATTTTGATATTTCTATTTTAATATTTTAATATTCTCCTCCAACATCATAACTTAAATGCATCAATTCTTCTACGGTCTTCCTTATTCATTGTCCAACTTTCACATGCATATGAGGTTATTGAAAATACCATGGTTTGGGTCAAGCGGCCCTTAGTCCTCAACCTGACATCTTTTCTCTTCAACACTTTAAAGCAATCTTGTACAGCAGATTTGCCTAATGTAATTTGTTGTTTGATTTCTTGACTGCTGCTTCCATGAATGCTGATGGTTTATTCAAGCAATATGAAGCCTTTGACAACTTCAATCTTGTCTCCATTTATCTTGATGTTAAATATTGGTCCAGTGGTGAGGATTTTTGTGTTCTTTACTAGCAAGTTTGTATCATCTGCATATCGCAGATTGTTAATAAGTCTTCCTCCAGTCCTGAAGCCATGTTCTTCATATAATTCAGCTTCTCAGATTGTGTGCTCAGCACACAGAATGAATAAATACGGTGAAAGAATACAATCCTAGCACAACCCTTTTCTAATTTTAAACAATTTGATACTTTCTTGTTCTATTCGAACCTTTGCCTCTTGGTCTAAGTATAGATTCCTCATGAGTACAATTAAGTGTTCCTGAATACTTATTCTCCACAGTGTTATCCATAGCTTGTCATGATCCATATAATTGAAAGCTTTTTCGGTCAATAAAGTATAGGCAAACATCTTTCTGGTATTCAGCCAAGATTCATCTGATCTATAGCATAGTGGTTACGAATCGGGCTGTGAACTGCAAGGCCAGCAGTTCGAAAATACCAGCTGTTCCATGGGAGAAAGATGAGGCTTTCTGCTCCCGTAAAGATTTACAGCCTCAGAAACCCTGTACAGAGTCGCTATGAGTCGGAACCAACTCCAGGGCACATACCAACAACACTTATAAGGATTCCTTAACATAACAAAGGAGCTCTGGTAGCGTAGTGGTTACGAATCGGGCTGCGAACCTTAAGGTCAGCGGTTCGAAACTACCAGCTGCTCCGCGGGAGAAAGATGAGGCTTTCTACTCCCGTAAGGATTTACAGCCTCAGAAACCCTGTACAGGGTCGCTATGGGTCGGAACCGACTCGACGGCACTCAACAACAACAACATAACGAAGAAAGCCCTATTCCAGAACAGGATTACATTCTCAGTTAGGAGGCCAGGATTCCAACACCTATTTTGAGAATACAATTAAATCCATAACAATGACTAAGAAACTAGTCATGCTAGAAATTCACCTCCACCCTGACTCTTGCTGTTAGCTGCTGTCCAGTTGATTCCAACCCATGACACCCCCCAGCACAAACGGAGCAGCATGTTGCCCAGTCTCATGACATGCCCATGATTAGTTGTGGATGGGACAGTTGTGACCCATGGCGTTGTCCCTGACTAATTTTTGGTAATCAATCACCAGGCCTTTCTTCCTAGTCTGAAAGTTCTATGAAGCCTGTTCAACATGGATAACCTTGCTGGTATTTGAAATACCTGTGGAATAGCTTCCAGCATCATAGCAGCACCCAAGTTCACACACTGACAGATGGGTGGTGGCCTTGATCAAGAGACAACTCAACACTGTTGTTATTGTTAAGTGCTGTCGAGTCAGTTCTGAGTCATTGTGACCCTGTATCAGGTTTCTGAGCAGTGGCTGCTGAGTTTGAACTGTCGACACTGCGGTTCAAATGACCTTGCTATCCAGTGCTGTCAAATTGACCCTGACTCATGGAAATGCCATGTTTCCTTTTTAGAGACCCTAAAAAAACCCCAAAAAACCTCCCTGGGTGATGAAAATGGTTAAGTGCTTGGCTACTAATGAAGGGTTGGTGTTTGGAACCCACCCTGAGGCACCATAGAACAAAGACCTGGCAATCTGCTTCTACAAAGATCACAGCCAAGAAAAGTCTATGAGGCACAGTTCTGCTCTTACACACAAGGAGTTGCTCTGAGTCAGAGCCAATCCGATAGCAGTTTTTTTTCTTCTTTTTTTTTTAAGGGATAATATGATCCCAGAGAACTGATAAAATCCCTGCCACATTCTTTCATGTTCACACAGACACTATGAGGCAGCGGATATTAAACATCCTCATTGTGTAGATGGGGAGGCTAAGGCTCTTGCCTGAGGTGGGGTCCTGACTCTTCCTCCTTCTCAGAAGTGGTTTTTCCTTTCTTCCTCCAGCCACATGCAGTACTATTACCCTTTTGTCCCATATGTAGTTCGGATTGCATATGTCTTTCTCTCTGGGTTGAAGAATTTAAGGAGGCAAGGACCTTTCTGAGTCCTCTTTGCCACCCTTTCATTCCAACATTCCATGGGGTCAGCTGAGGTTTCTTGAATCAAGTCATTCTGCCCAGTCCTCTCTCCAGCCAGCAGGGAAAAATGAACTTCAAGCATGCGGTTGTCAAAGAAACGTTGTTCAGTCCGTTCTCAGCCAAACGAAACACTCCTCTTTACAAAAACGGCTCTGGGAACAAGTGTGGACATGTCCTTATTGAACAAGAACAGTTTTGAAAACAGTCAGTTCTTTAAGAAACATTCAGCATTTTGGTTTTGGATCACCTTTTTATTTGGGGATCATTTTGGATTTATAGAAAAGTTGTACAGATGGTACAAAAAGTCTCCATATACCTAACACCCAGCTTCATCTAATGTGACTACCTTAGAGAACCACAGTACCTTGATGGTGATTAAAAAATGAAGCCACTCACATTGGTACCTTCTATTTGGAGTCCCTGGGTGGCCCAAATGGTCATGTCTTCAACTACTAGTCAAAAGGTTGGTGGTTCAAATCTACTGTGAGGTGCCTTGAAAGAAAGGTCTGGCGATCTGCTTCCGAAAGACCACAGGCATGCAAACCATTTTGGGCACACCACTCTGGTGACATGGGGCCATCATGAATCAGGGTCAACTTGATAGCAACTAACCAACAACATTACTATTATTTAAATGTTTTTCCAGGGGGTTGTAAAATGATAGTAACAGTAGGGTTAGACTGATCTAAGTTTATGGGAATAAGGCAAATCAAGATTGTTGTTGTTAAGTGCCATTGAGTCACTTCTGTCTCATAGTGACCCTGTATAGGGTTTACAAGGAGCAGCTGGTGGGTTTGAACCATCAACCTTGTAGTTAGCAGCCCAGTGCTTATCCTCCAGCACCACACCAGGACTCCAAGTGAAGATTGTTGTTGTTGTTAAGTGCCGTTGAGTCGGTTCTGACCCATAGTGACCCTGTATAGGGTTTCCGAGGAGCACCGGGTGAGCTTAAACTGAGGATCTTGCGGTTCAAATCGACTTTGCAGTCCAGTGCATTAACCAGCAGCACCACACCAGGACTCTTCGTCCACAGTTAATTCATCACGAGGAGGTCAGACATACCTTTACTCTCCACCCCTTTTACCAAGTCTGACAGCAGCCATCCCTCCCACGCCTTCTGTATTTCTCTGCTGGGTTTGCTAATTCACTGCAACAGTTACACAGAACTCACTGTTAAGTGATTTACTAAGAAAACAACTGGGTCCAACTCACGATCAGGAAGATATAGGCAAGGTACGGAAGACTCCCCACAAAAAGGAGAGCACAGCCCACGCTCTTCTTTAACATAGGACAACCTTCTGCTGCACAAGCAAATCTTTCTCTCCATCCTGCACACCCCATCTTGGCTGTTCAGGTCTCCTCACAGCCCCCTCAGGACAGGCTCTTCTCAGCATTGCCTTCTGTCACCACTGAAGCTGCAGCAGAATTCCTTCCAGACCTGTCACTGTTTTCAAGGTTACCTACAGCCCAGGACCTGTGTTACATGCTCCTGGCCTTTCTCTTTGCTTCTTCTCTCTTCTCTTTTCCTTTTTTACCCTCCTGCTTCTGTCTTCTTCTTGTCTGAAAAATCTTTTGTGGGGTTGATTGCGTACACACACACACACACACAATAAAAAAAACAAAAAACCCCTCTTTGTCAGTTTCAAAACATGGCCCTCCCACCAGGCCTAGGAAATGGCCAATCCCCCTTGGGTAGGCCACAGATACTTCATTAACATAGTAGTCCATAGTAACTTTATTTGTATGGACTATTGTCACTCCATTTGTGTAGTCTGTTGAACCATCCTTGCCAAGCGCATATCAATAACAAAACAGGCAACAATCCATGGTCAGATAAAAAGTATCAAACCACAAATTGTTTGCAAGTTAACTCAAAAAATGCTAACCAACTTGGACAAACGTAACAAACCATCTGGGGAAGAAAACTAGGGCAAAGGTAGCTCCTCAGGATTCTGGAGCGGGTGGAAGTGGGGGATTCTCTCAAACTGTGTTCCAAAGAACCAAGGCAAAGGATTATAAAAAGGAATTCATTTTACCTCAGCAGGAAAGTGGGGGTGAATTACTCTTAAGTAAACTCGAAATTTTATTCAGGATCCTGGTGTGGCACTGTAGGATCAGCATTGGACTGTGAACCACAAGTTCTGCAGTTCAAAACCCACCAGCTGCTCCTTGGAACAGACTTGACAGCTCTTAACAGTAACAACAAACTTTAGTTATATTTCACCGGTTTTCTATGCTTACTTTCTTTTGTTTCCAGAATCCCACGCAGGCACCCCACTGTATTTAGCTGTTCTTTCTCCCCAGTTTCCTCCCATCTGTGATGGTTCCTGAGTCTTTTCATATGGGTCATATCTTGGTCATTATGAGGACGAGGCTCCAGAGATCTTGAAGAAGGACCTCCCATCTGGGTCTATCTAATACTTTTCTCAAGACGACACTGGAGTTATGAGTTTTGTTCAAGTTCTTTCAATCCAGTTAGCCCTCTTTTGGGAAAGGTCACAAGGAATTGAAACAAACTTTATATTTTTGTCAAAGTGAATTGGAAAAAAAATCAGTCATTGTCCCACCTCCCTGACAAACTCACGGTTTGTAATCCTCAGGTCATTGATCTGAGGTGGGGAATTAGAAACACTGAGGCCACTGACCATATGACTGCAGAACTCTGCTTGGAGGAGATTGACCGGTGTCAGAAAACATCAGTTGGACCTACTTTTGTGGTGAGTCTCATGGGAGGGGTGGATTACTTTCTTCTCATTTCCATCACCAATGAGCCAGTAAGGGAGAGGGGTGGCATTTCTACTATTCTACCCTGTCTTCATAGCCTGACTCTGGCAGACATCAATAATTGATCCCAGCACTCTTTTCCAGCAGAGCTGGGCGGGGTCCTCTCGTTAGCAGCCCATTGGAGGTAGGATGTGAACTGGACAGGAAAGCTGGAAGGGATCTTATGTTTTGAACTGGACCTTTTCCCACTTCCTCTGCCCATTCAATTTGGGATCCTAGAAAGCCCTAGAAAAGGTGGAAGCCCACAGCATCTTGGAGATTTCCCCCATATGAACCTACTGGTGTCACTAGAAGGCTCTGTTCCTGTATGGAACCTGCTTCGGGGATACACTTTTTTTGGGTCCTTTGTTGTTGTTGTGGGTACCACCTACTTGTTTTCAGCTAATAGCAACCACTTGTGACAGCAGAACTGCCCCATAGGGTTTCCTTGCCTCGGATCTAGTTAGAAACATATTCCCAGGTCTTTCTTCCATGGAGCTGCTAGGTAGGTTTGAACTGGTAACCTTTCAGTTAGATGTCAAATACTTAACCATTTGCATTACCAGGGCTCCATCCCTCTCCTAGATGAGGCCAGTTTTGCTGTGCTACAGAGTCTTCTTTCTTCCCCTCCCAACTCTACTCACTCTGTCCCCCAAACAATCCACACCCCGCAATGAACAGTTTGTGCTTTATTGGCTAGTGATATTCTAGATTCTGGATTTATGGCAACACCTAGTTCCTGAGACATCCAGGAATTATGACATTTTAACTCATAAACCCTAGAGCAGTGGTCAGTGAACCACAGCCCTTGGGACAAACCCAACCCCTGCTTATTTTGACACTAAAGCTTTATTGGTACACAGCCACATTCAGCCATGCACACATTTTCTATTATTGCTTTCATACTATCGCACCAGGGCTGAATAGTTGGGACAGAAACTGGACCACAAGGCTGAAAATATTTACTATCTGGCCTTTTACAGAAAAAGTTTGATGACCTTTGTCCTAGAGTGTGTTGTTTTTGTTATTGTTGTGTGCCATTGAGTTGATTTTGACTCACAGTGACTTTGTGTGACAGAATAGAACTGGGGCTTGTTTCTAGGTTATAGTCCTTATGGGAGTAGATAACCAGGTCTTTCTTCCATGGTGCTGTTGTTGTTGTTATTGTTATGTGCTGTGGAGTTGGTTCCGACTCATAGCGACCCTGTACAGGGTTTCTGAGGCGGTAAATCTTTACGGGAGCAGAATGCCTCATCTTTCTCCCTTGGAACAGCTGGTCGTTTGGAACTGTAGGTTAGGTTTAAACTGCCAGCTTTTCAGTTTGCAGCCAAGTTCTTAACCGGTGAGCCACCAGTTCCTAGACCTAGAGTATTATTAAGTGCAGCCGAGTCAATTCTGACCCATAGTGTCCCTGTACAGGGCTTCCAAGGAGTGGTTGGTGGGTTTGAACCACTCACCTGCTGGTAAGCAGTCTGGTGCTTAGTCTACAGCACCACGGCAGTCTGAGAGGATAAAGAAGGGAAAATTAAGAAGGTATCTTTGACTAACACTCCTTCATCACAACAACAAACAAAACAAAAAATCCTCTGAAACCTCTCTGTGATCTATGGTAGAATGTAGGGGAGGGCATTCACTGTCATCAAAGCTGCTTGGTTTTGGGAACATGCTATCCAATATGGTAGCCATCAACCACACATGGGTATTGAAATTTAAATTCGTTAAAACGAAATGAAAAATTCAGCTCCTCAGGCGTACTAGCCACATCTCACCAGTTCAGTAGCCACATGGGGCTTAGGGCCACTGTATTGGAACACTTCCAGCATTGTAGAAAGTTCCACTGAGTGGCACTGCCTTCGGTTGCTGTCAAGTCATGACCTCTTGTATGTCAGAGTAGAACTGTGCTCCATAGGATCTTCAGTGGCTGATTTTTTGGAAGTAGATTGCCAGGACTTTCTTCCATGGTGCCTCGGGATGGACTCAAACCTCCAACCTTTTGGCCAGCAGTTGAATTGTTAACCATTTGCATCAGCCAGGGGCTCTATTTTAGAGATTCCAAACCTATTGCAGTCAAGTCAATTCGGACTCATAGAAACCCTATGGGATGGGGTAGAATTGGTCCGTGGGGTCTCCAAGGCTGGAATTGTTATAGAAGCTGACTGCTACACCATTCTCCTGTGGATTCGCTGCTAGGCTTGAACCACTGACTTTCTGGTTCGCAACCAAACACCTACCCACTGCCCCACCATGGCTCCTTGCTTTAGAGATTAAAAAACCAAACCACACTCACAGTTTATTCTGGCTCATAACAACCCTCTACGATAGAGTAGAACTGTTATATTGAGTTTCCAAGGCTGTAAATCTTTGTGGGAGTAGACAACCTCATCTTTCTCCCCCAGAGCCGCTGGTGGGTTAAAACTGCTGACATGGTGGTTAGCAGTCCAACACATTAGGCCTCCAAAAAGGAAATTAAGGTTCTTATATGGAGCAAATGTTTTGTGCTTGGTGAACCCACTCAACAGCACCACGGTAGAAAGGCCTGGTGATCTGCTTCTGCAAAGATGACAGCCAAGAAGACTGTGGGACAGTTCTACTCTGTAACACATGGGGTTGCCATGAGTCAGACTGCATTAGATGGCAGTAGCTCTTACAGAAATTAAGACACAGGGAAAAGTGATAAGAAACTGTTTATTATGTATCATTTTACATGTATAATAGGAGGCTGTGAGAATTTTTTGGCTCTTTATTTCTCTCTGCATGTCAGTGACATTCGGTTTTCACTACCATTGCTTTCAAATATATTCTAATGTTTGGAAGATTCTACCCCTACTTTTAAGGAGCCCTGGTAGCGTAGTGGTTACGAATCGGGCTGCAAACTGCAAGGTCAGCAGTTCGAAACTACCAGCTGCTCTGTGAAAGAAAGATGAGGCTTTCTGCACCCATAAAGATTTACAGCGTCAGAAACCCTGTTCAGGGTCACTATATGTCGGAACCGACTCGACGGCACTTAACAATAATCCCTACTTTTGTATCTCCTTCCCAATTATTTTCCAGTCTTCCAATTTAATTTTCCAAATGAGTCTGATGATCATTTTGTTGAATTTCAAATACAAAAAGGAAATTTTTTCTTTAGGGGTAAAAAAATGGTGTGAGAGAAAGAGAGGGGAGAAGACTAACTCCAGAGGAATTAGATTTTGCAACCCAAATGCAGGGCAGCGAAAAGCACAGTGTGCCTTCCAGGTCACATGGGGGCTGGAGAAGGATTTCCACGCTTCCCCCAGGCACGGTCAGCCCGAGCGGAGCGCCTGAATGTCATTCTAAAATGTCTACTTGAGCGAATCCCCCATGATGAACAACTCTCTCCACTTCCTGCTTTTCTCCTGAACCCAGTCTTTTACCCCCATGGCCCAAGAGTCACAACATTATTTTCGGTCAGTAGTTCAGTTTGGGAGGACTTTTCACCCAAACCTGAGTGAGCTGGATGCCTTGGAGAGGCCACTTTTGGGTAAATAAGTCATTAGACAGTGTGGCAGGAGACAGGTCCCCATGGCACCTCCTTTTAGAGACTCTGGTCTCTTGGGCAACCAGCACTCCTGCATCTCCAGAGCCCCAGAGAGCTGCTTCTGAGGGTTCCTTGGTCCCCCTCTTGTTATCTCTTCCTGTTTCCCATGCCTGGATTCTTCAGACAAGAGTGCTTTGTAATCAGACTGCTGTGTGGTTGGCTGGCTACCCTCGTCCAATTTCTTCTCTTCCTCTGGAGGCTGTCCCCCTGGCAGCAGTATCTTCTTCAACATTCCCATCCTCACAGACTCCATTTATCCAGATTTCCCAGTGTTTGCTCTTGGAATGTACTGAAACAAGGAGGGAGGCTGCCAGCTTCCATCTTATAATGAGCCAAGTCTAAACTTTAGCCATGGCCAGACATCCTGGGCTTTACTCTCTTGTGTTCCACTTTGGACACTTTCTGAGTATGTAGGGGCAGAAATAGGGACTTCCTCAGATCTCTGGGGGCCATAAACAGTTTGCACTTGACTCCTAACTCACCCAAGGTTCCGTGGAAGAAAGACTTGGTGACCTGCTTCTGTAATAATTACAACCAAGAGAACCCTCTGGAGCACGGTAACTCAGTAACACATGGGTCACCAGGAGTTGAAATTGACTTGATGGAAATAGGTTGGGTCTTTTTTTGCAGTGCTCTTATCATAAGACTAAACTCTTTTAATATTTTCACAGTCTACAGAAATCTTGTCCTCCTTGTCAGTGACTCACTTCCCATTGGTTTCTCATACTGGTCATACTCTTTCCTGTCCCAGGGCCTTTGCACATGAGATTTCCTCCGCCTGTGAGCCCAGTGCCTTTGCACGCCCTGTTGTCTTGGCCCAAGGTGCTCTGTTCCATAAACACCTTCTCAGGTCTTATTCCATGCTCAGTCCTCATTTCCTCAGGGCAGACTCCCAAGATTGCCCCACAATTTTGTTTATTTGTCCAATTCTCAAAATTGACATCTGACTCTCCCATTAAACTCCAAGGTCCAGGGAGTTGAGTACCTCACCTGTTTAGGCCCTAGCTATCACTTGAACATCTTGACCTTACATTTTTGGTGGCAGGGGTTGTTGTAGTTAAGTGCCATTGAGTTGGTTCTGACTCACAGAGACCCCATACAGGGTTTCCAAAAAGCAGCCAAACTTGCCGTTCAAACTGACCTTGCGGTCCAGTGCTCTTCCTACAGCGCCACACCAGGAGAGGGGCATTATTCAACAGATCACAGGGACTTTCCAGCTCAAAAGAGTCTGTGATGCTCAGTGCTTAAGTGGAATCAAAACGTACCTGTCTGATGTTGCGGTCTCCCAGGTACCTCTCCACCCAGGTGCTTTGCCAAGTCTCTGATGGCACATCTCAATGTAATTGTTGCTGCCACTCCAGGGTGTGGTATTTTGCTAGTTATATTTGTTGTTGTTATAGTTGTTGTTGAGTCAGCCCCTGGCTCATAGCGACCCCACGCTCAAGGGAGCAAAACCACTGCCCGGTCCTGCACCTTCCCCCTGATTGGTTGTGGACTGGAGCTCTGTGATCCATAGAGCTGTCACTGACTAATGTTTGGAAGTTGATCACCAGGTCTTTCTTTCTAGTGCATCCTAGTCTGGAAGCTGTGTAGACATCATAACAACTTGCAAGCCTCCACTGACAGACAGGCAGTGGTTATGCATGAGGGACATTGGGCAGGGATCAAACCCAGGTCTCCCATGTGGAAGGCAAGAACCACCACCACCCTCAGCCATGCTTAGGGGGAGAAAGTGGAAGCTTGAAGGCTGAGTGTCGGTGCCAAGATTTGAACCTGTTATCCTTTCTCCCAGGCCCTCATAGGTGACCAGTACGGGCCCTGCCCGGTCCCTTCACTAATTGAGGAGAAGGAGTGGGAGGCGCTGAAGTCTCAACTGATGACCAGGCCTCGAGACCTGGAGCTGGTGGTGCGTCGCTTCCGGAAGGACGAGAACGCTGTGCCTCCTGCCTACGTTCTACAGGCCGCTGGCACTGGGAAGGTTCCAGGGCCCGAGGAGGTGCCCCTGACCTCTGTCTTGCGTGCGGGGGCCCAGGAAGCCTGGAAGCTGGGGCTCATCACGCAGGAGCAGTGGCATCATTACCACCGGTCAGGTGAGGCTGAGGGGACCCATAGTCAGGTGAGGACAGGAACTCACTGGTCAGGTGTGGACAGGTGAAGTCACGTGAGGGCAAGGGGAGCCACTGGTCAAGTGAGGACAAGTGAGGCTCCAGGAATCCACTGGCAAGGTGAGGACAGGTGAGGGAAAAGGAACACACCAGCCAGGTAAGGACAGGACATACCTTTCTTTTGAGGCACCTCTGGGGGGACTTAAACTACCAGTGCCCTGGTTAGTGGTTTAGTGTGTAAGCTCTTTGTACTATCCAGACTGAGTTAAACAGTTAACTAATAGCATTAGCTAGTTGTTATTGCTGGGTACCATTGAGTTGGTTCTGACTCATAGCGACTGTCTTAGGCTGGATTCTCTAGAGAAGGAAACAGCTTACAACTGTAGAGTTCCAAGTCCCCAGAGGAAAAGAGAGCAGGTCTTTCCTGTGTGTCCATTATATTGGGAGCAGGCCACACCCTGAAGGAAATAGCCTTTGAATTAATTGGCCGCTCATAGCCAATCATCGTAGAGTTAACTATGCCTGTATTAGATTTCACCATGGAAATAACCACATCTCAACTGCCAAATTACTGAGAATCCTGACCCAGACAAGTTGTCACAAAACCTTAAGTATCACAGTGACCCTATTATAACAGAAGGAAACATTGGCCAGTGCTACATCATCCTCATAACCTTTGCTATGTTGCAGCCATATTAGCAACCCATTGATTTATTTAAATTGATTGTTAATTAATAGAATCACTTACATAATCCATGTAATCATTTATATTAACTAACATAAAGCAACTATAGTACAGTAACTATAATTTAATGAACATATAATAATATAAAGTCCCTAGAGAAGGAGATCATGCTTGGCAAAGTAGAGGGTTAGCAAAAAAGAGGAAGACTCTCCCCCTCCCCAAGAAGATGGATGGACGCAGTGGCAGAAACAAGGGGCTCAAAACCAGTTGTGAGGTACAGGACTGGGCAGTGTTTCGTTACCTCGTGCATCGATAGAGTCGCTATGAGTCAGAATAGTAGCAATATAAAGTAGTGCATTCACTATATTTAAATAATTTTATTATTAAGATACTGCTCATTACACACATACATATCAACGGTATGTCAGTAATGACATACCGTTTTTAAATTAAAATTTTAAACTAGAAATAATCTTAGGTTTATAGAAAAGTTACAAACATAGTACAGAGAATTCCCCTATACCTTCCTTTCTTCTAGCTTCCCTAATGTTACATAACCAGAGTACATTTGTCAAAACTAAGAAAATAACAGTGGTACATGACCATTAACCGGACTCCAGGCTTTATTAGGATTTCTCCAGTTTTCCCACTAAGATTTTTTTTTTCTGGTCTAGGATCCCATCTAAGAACCCCACAAAGTTGTCCTGTCTCTTTAGTTCCCTCTGATCTGTGACAGTTTCTGACTTTTCTTGACACTTTCGAAGAGTGCTAGTCAGGCCTTTTATAGAATGGACACCAATCTGGGTTTACCTGAGGTTTTCTTCTGATTGATTATACAAGGGTTGTGGGGCTGGAGGAAAAAGACCCAGGAAGTGAGGCATCTTCTTCTTCATATCATACCATGGGGTGCTTGGTGGTCATGTGACATCCCAGGGGACGCTAACTTCGGTCTGTTTGGCAAGGGAATAAGGACATTGATTTTCAGCGTACTGTTGATGTGAATAACAGTGATGTTAATGGCTACTGCTTATTGAGCACATACTATGCGCTAGGTACACAGTTACTATGACGTGAAGTCAAATGTGCCAGTTGATTTCACAGTGGTGTCAGTGACCTGGTGCCATCCAGTCAGCTCTGACTCATAGCGACCCTATCTATGCACAGCAGAATGAAATACTGCCCGATCTGCACTATCTTGACAATTGCTGTTTTGAGTCTGTTATTACAGGCACCTTGTTGGGAGTCTTCCTCTTTTCCACTGATCCTCTGCTTTACCAAAAATGATGACCTTCTCCAGGGAACTAGTCCCTCCTGATAACGTGTCTAAAGTATGTGAGACCGACTTGCCATCCTTGCTTTGTAAGAACCTTCTGGCTGTACTGTTTGAAAGCCAGATTTGTTTGTTCTTCTGGCAGGCCATGGTACTTCCAATATTCTTCTCTAACACCATAATTCAAATACATCGGTTCTTCTCTGGGCTTCCTTATTCATTGTTCAGTTTTTACATGCATATGAGGAATTTAAAAATACCGTGGTTTGAGCCAGATACATCTTAGTTCTCAAAGTGACATCTTTACTTTTTAACGCTTTAAAGAAATCTTTTGCAGCAGATTTGCCTAGTAGTTGAATATTATTCAGCCATAAAATGAAACAGGAGTCCTTGTATGGCCCTGTAGGATAAGCACTAGAATGCCAGGTTGGTTTGAACTGCAAGGCCGTTGGTTCAAACTCACCAGCTGTTCCTTGGAAACCGTATACAGGGTGGCTATGAATTGACTCAATGACACTTAACAACAACAACAATGAGAAATAAAGTCTTCAGCCACTATCATGTGGTTGAACCTTGAAAGGATAAATATTAAATGATCCTGGTTGAACGAAATATCTAAAGCAGGTGAATGAATAGGAATCAAAGTTTGTTATTAGTGATTACCAGGGCCGGGAAAAGGGAACGAAGGGAGAGGCCTTGCTGAAGAGATACTGGTGCTGTTGTTACGTGATGTCAAGTTGATTCTGACTCATAGTAACCCTGTTTTGGATTTCCAAGGAGAAGCTGGTAAGTTTGAACTGCTGGTTCTAGTGGTCTAGTGCTTATTCACACCAGGACTCTGAGATCTAGTTGCTGTTGTTAACAGCCTTCAAATTGGTTCTGGGTCATAGTTAGTTATGTGCCGTGGAGTCGGTTCCAACTCTTAGTGACCCTGTATAGGGTTTCCGAGGTTGTCAATCTTTACAGGAGCAGAAAGACTTTCTCCTGCGGAACAGCTGGTAGTTTCGAACTGCTGACCCTGAGGTTAGCAGCCCGACTCATAACCACTATGCTACCAAAGTGACCCTGTGTAGGGTTTCTGAGGAGCAGTTGGTGGGTTTGAATTGCTGGCCTTGTGGTTTGCAGTCCAGTGCTGATCCAACAGTGCCACACCAGGAGTCCAAGCATCTGGTAGGGTGACAGAAAAATTTAGAATCGGACTGATGATGGTTGCACAATATGATGAGCATAGTCAGTGTCGCTGAATTGTTTGCATGAAAAAAATGATTAAAACGGCAAATGGTTTGTTATACAGCAAAACCTGTGAGAGCTGGAACTTGAAAGACATGCCTTGTTTTTATGAATTTTGCACATTTCCCACCTTTGACAGGGTGCATGCACTCTAATCATTTTTCAAGCAATCTCTATCCATGGAAAATATTTGCGTTTTCCTTCTGTGACAAGTTTCTTCTGCCTTACATAGGTTCTGATTTTCACAGGTTTTATGCATTTTTTCCACAACTTAAAAAAAAAAATTTTTTTTTAATGTAAGGTGGGATCACCTTATACAAAAGTCTGTTATCTTTCAAGGTTAGCTTTATTTATTCACCTGTGCTTCACAGAGAATCCTCACAAGAGCTAGGAAGGTGGAACTTGTGCACCTTGTTGTTGTTGTTAGTTGCCTCTGAGTTGGCTCAGGATGAGGATATATAAAGAGCATATGAAACATCACCCGGTCCTGTGCCAACTTCATGAGCATTGGTATGTTTGTTGGTGAGCAAATGAAGATTCAGAGAGGTTAAGTGACACGCTCAAGGTCTCACAGCCAGAACTGGATTGATTTACTCCCAAATGTGTCCGAGAATGTGTCTTGGGTCTGTTAGCTGCCTTCATGGGGCAACCAGCATTCAAGGGTCAAGTTAGGCGTGCAGCGACTCCAAGGAGAATGGCTGAGTGACTCTTAAATTTGGCTCTGAGCCTTAGCTTGCCCCCCAGGGCCTGGCTTGCTCAAGGGAAGAGAGCTAGAAGCCACCCCTGGGCCCAGAGCTGCTTCAAAAATAACTTCTCAGGATTATTTCAAAATAACAGCCTCCAAAGAGAAGTCGGTGTGATCCAGTGTTGAGTGTTGTTCAGTTGGTTCCTACTCTGTCCACCAGAACAAAACACTGCTCAGTCCTGTGCCATGCTCATAATCAGTGAGCCCACTGTTGCAGCCATTGTGTCAGCCCATCTTGTTGAAGGCCTTCCTCTTTATCATTTACCTTCTGCTTTACCAAGCATGGTCCTCCTCGTGACGTGTCCAAACATGCGAGACAGAGTCTCGCCACCTTCATTTCCAACGCAGATTTATTGGTTATTTTGGCAACACATGATGTTTCAATTATCTTCTCTAACATCATCACTCAAAGGCATCAATTCTTCTTCGGTCTACCTTATCATTATCCAGCTTTCACATGCATGTGAGGCAATTGAAAATACCATGACTTGGGACAGGTATGCCTTATTCTTCAAGGTGACATCTTTGCTCCTTAGAACTTTAAAGAGGTCTTGGGCATCAGATTTGCCTAATGCAATATGTTGTTTGATTTCTTGACTGCTGCTTCCATGGATGTCGATTGTGGATGCAAGTAAAATAAAATCCTTGACAATTTCCACATTTTCTCCATTTATCATGATTTTGTTTATTGGCCCATTTGTGAGGATTTTTGTTTTCTTTATGTTGAGGTATAATCTGTACTGAAGGCTGTATTCTTGGATCTTCATCAGTAAAACTTCTTCAAGTCCTTTTTGCTTTCAAAAAGCAAGGTTTTGTTATCTGCATATCTCAGGTTATTAACAAGCCTTCCTTCAATCCTGATGTCACATTCTTCCTTATATAGTTTACCTTTTCAGATTATTTGCTTAGCATACAGAAGTCAGCTGGATCCTCTTCTGGATCCAGATTGAATTTCTGGCAGTTGCCTGTCTATGTACTGCTGCAACCAATTTTGAATGATCTTCAGCAAAATTTTACTTGTGTATAATAATAATGGTTGCTGTTTTTGTTAAGTGCCATCAAGTCAGTTCTGACTCATGTTGTTGTTGTTGTTAGGTGCCATCAAGTCGGTACCGACTCATAGCAACCTTATGTACAGCAGAACGAAACACTGCCCAATCCTGGGCCAACCTCACTGCTGTTGCCATGCTTGAGCCCATTGATGCTGCCACTTTGCTCATAGCAACCCCCGTTTACATCTTCACAGGAGCAGAAAGCCTCATTTGTTAAAACATTTCAATTGGTTTGCTGTCAATTTCTGGTAGACAAGTTTTAGTAGAGTTTCCAGACTAAGACAGAAGAAGTGGTCTACTCTTGAAAGTGTAGCCACTGAAAACCTATTAATATAGATAAACATTATCTGATATAGTTCTGGAAAATGAACCCCTCAGGTTGGAACTCTGGTAGCGTAGTGGTTAAGAATCGGGCTGTGAACCGCAAAGTCAGCAGTTCAAAACTACCAGCGGTTCCGTGGAGAAAAATGACGCTTTCTGCTCCCGTAAAGATTTACACCCTCGGAAGCCCTGTGCAGGGTCGCTATGAGTCGGAACCGACTCCACAGCACTTAACAATAACAACAACAGGTTGGAAGGTACTCAAAATGTGACTGAGGAAGAGCTGATTCCTCAAAGTAGAGTTGACCTTAATGACCTGGATGGAGCAAAGCTTTTGGGACCTTCATTTGCTGATGGGGCATGACTCAAAATGAGAAAAACAGTCGCAGACATTCATTAATAATCAGAACAAGGAATGTACTAAAATGGAAAAATTGGAAGTCAGAAAAAATGAAAAGAAATGCATCAAGATTGATATTCTATGCTAATATTAGTGAGCTGAAATGGACTGGTATTGGTGATTTGAATTGGGCAATCCTATGGTTTATTACATTGGGAATGACAAATTGAAGAGGAATGGTGTTGCATTCATTGTCAAAAAAGAACAGTACATAATCTATCTTGAAATACTATGGCTTTTGTGATAGAATAATATCTATATGCCTACAGGAAAGCCCAGTTAACGTAACTATTATTCAAATTTATGCACCAACCACCAAAGCCAATGATGAAGAAATTGAAGAATTCTACCAATTTCTTGAGTCTGAAATTGATCAAACATGCAATCAGCTTGCGTTGATAGTAACTGGTGATTACAATGTGAAAGTGGGAAATAGGAAAGATCGGTAGTTGGAAAATAATGGTGCTGGTGATAGAAACAATATCAGATATCGCATGATAGCATTTTGCAAAACTAACCATTTATCCATTGAAAATACCATTTTTCAGCAACATAAATGGTAATTATACAAGTGGACCTCACCAAATGGAATATACAGGAATCAAATTGACTGCATCGATGGAAATAGATGATGGAGCAACTCAGTATCATTAGCCAAACTAAGGCCAGGAGCCCACTGTGGAACAGATCATTGATTGCTCATATGCAAGTGCAGGCTGAAGCTGAATTACTCATAAGCAAGTCCCCAGGAACCAAAATGTGATCTGAGTATATCCTACCTGAGTTTAGAGATCATCTTAAGAGGAGATTGGACACATTTGATTGAAGACCAGAGTGGTTACAGGATAACATCAAGAACATCATACCTGAATTTAAAAAAAGGTCATTAAAAAGACAGGAAAGAAATAAAAGACCAACATAGATGTCAGAAGAGACTCTGAAACTTGCTCTAGAACATACAGAAGCAAAAGTGATTAGAAGAAATAATGAAGTGAAAGAGCGGAACAGAAAATTTCTGTTCAGGGCAGCTCAAGAAAACAAAGTATTATAAAGAAATGTGCGAAGACCTAAAGGTAAGAACATGCTCTACATTTCTCAAGCTGAAAGAACAGGAGAAACAATTCAAGCCTTTACTTGCAATATTGAAGCATTCTTTGGGCAAAGTTTTGAACAACGCAGGAAACATCAAAAGAAGATGGAAGGAATACACAGAGTTAGTAAACCAATAAGAATTGGTTGATATCGAGCCTGAAATGGAAGTATCATATAATCAAGGACATATGGCATTGAAGGAAGAAGTCCAAGTTGTACTGAAGTCACTGACTAAAAACAAGGCTGTGAGAATGGATGGTGTACCCTTGTTGTTGTTAGGTGCTGCCCAGCTGGTTTGGACTCATTATGACTCTTTATAGGATTTACGTGGAGCAGCTGGTGGGTTTGAACTGCTGACCTTTTGGTTAGCAGTCCAGTGCTTATCGTACAGTGCCACACTAAGACCCCTGTATGACCTTTGTTGTTGTTGTCATGTGCCGTGGAGTTGGTTCCAACTCATAGCGACCCTATGCAGGGTTTCCGAGGCTGTAAATCTTTATGGGAGCAGAAAGCCTCATCTTCCTCCTGCGGAACCGCTGGTAGTTTCAAACTTCTGACCTTGAGATTTGCAGCCTGATTAGTAACCACTGTGCTACCAGAGCTCCTTTGTATGATCCTAGGCTCTAGAAAATATAAGTCCTGAGAGTTACTGCAAAAGACCACTTTAAAGTGTCATTTTGATGACTAAGGTTGTTGTTGTTGTTAAGTGCCGT
>NW_006408960.1:788583-789511 GCF_000296735.1 Chrysochloris asiatica
TTTCTACTCCCGTAAAGATTTACACCCTCGGAAACCCTGTACAGGGTCGCTATGAGTTGGTTCCGACTCCACGGCACATAACAACAACAACAACATTTCAAACATAACAATTGGGAGGATGGGCAGTGTTTTTTGCTGTCATACACAGGGTCCCTATGAGTTGGAACCAACTTGATGGCACCTAACAACAACAACAACAAGGTTGCTTTCATGCAGAATTGAGTAATTGTATCCGAGTCCCTATGGTCTGCAAAGTATAAACATATTGACCATTACCCCTTAAATAAAATGTTTGTCTGTCTCTGTCTGCTCTAGGGAAGAAGAACTGAGCTGGTTTCTATGCTTCTGGGAACCCAGCCTCCATTCTTTCTGAAAATTCTCCGTAGCCTTGTGCCTGCCTGAACTCCAGGCCTTTGCAGAGGTATTTCTGCACCCCCTAGGTCTGCTGTTCCCTGCCTGACATCAAGCTTGTTATGCATCTGTCTGTTTATGTGTTCATCTACTTGTTTAGACTCTGCTGCCTATGAGGGCAGGGGTTTTTGTGTGTTTGAGTCACTGCTGGTTGTTTGATGTCAAGACCAGAGGTTGGCACAAGAGGAGCTCAGGTGAACATTTGCTGAATGAATGAGGGAGGCCCCTGAAATTGAAGGTGGTGGTTTTTTGAAGTGCACGTAGCATAAAGTGAACCATTCAAAGTGCAAATTCAGTGACCTTCAGTACATTCATAATAGTGTGCAACTATCTGTTGTTGTTGTTAGGTGCCATCGAGTTGGTACCAACTCATAGCGACCTTATGCACAGCACAACGAAACACTGCCCGATCCTGGACTACCGTTGCCACGCTTGAGTCCATCAATGCTGCCACTTGGCCAATCCATCTAGTTGGGGGGTCTTCCTCTTTTTCTCTGACCCTCCACCTTACCAAACA
>NW_006408960.1:791676-810873 GCF_000296735.1 Chrysochloris asiatica
ATTTCAGATTGAAGAAGTTGGTAGAATTCTTCTATTTCATCCTCACTGGCTTTAGTGGTTGGTGCGTAAATTTGAATAATAGTGGTATTAACTGGGCTTCCCTCTAGGCGCATGGATATTATCCTATCACAGACAGCGTTGTACCTCATGACTGATCTGGATATGTTCTTGTTGAGAATGAGTGCAACACCATTCCTCTTCAATTTGTCATTTCTGGCATAGTAAACCATGTGGTCATCAGATTCAAAATGGCTAATACCAGTCCATTTCTGCTCACTAATGCCTAAGACATCAATGTTTATGCGTTCCATTTCATTTTCGACAACTTCCAATTTTTCCAGATTCATACTTCGTACATTCCATGTTCTGATTTTCAATGGGTGTTTCCAGCTGTTTCTCTTCGTTTTTAGTTGTGTCCCATCAGCAAATGAATGTCCTGTGGGCTTTTCTTCCATGGGCATTACTGCATTCGCGTCATCATGGTCAACTCTACTTTGAGGAGGCAGCTCTTCCCCAGTTGTATTTTGAGTGCCTTCCAACCTGAGGGGCTCATTTTCTGGCACTATATCTGACAGTGTTTCTCTGTTATTCGTAAGGTTTTCAGTGACTAAATATTCGGAAGTAGTTTGTGTCTCCTTCTTCCTAGTCTGTCTTCGTTGGAAGCTCATCTGAAACCTGTCCACCATGAGTGACCCTGCTGGTGTTTAAAATACCGGTGTCATAACTTTCAGAATCACAGCAACTCACAAGCCGCCACAGTACAACAAACTGACAGGCGAGTGGTGGTGCAACTATCTAGTTCCAGAATATTCTTAGCACCCTATAAGGAGACTCTGTACTCATGAAATAATCACTCTCCATTTCAGGGTCTCCCAGGTAACCATTAATCTTCTTCCCACTGTATCAGAGTAAAACTGTGCTCTGTGGGGTTTTCAGTGGTGATTTTTCAGAAGTAGATCTCCAGGCATTTCTTCTGAGGTGCCTCAGGGTAGTGATCCAACCTTTTAACCCTTTGTACCACCCAGGGACTTGAATTTTTTTTTGACTCTATGTATTTCATGTAAATGGTATCAGACAATATTTATCCTTTTTTTTTTCTTCTTAAATGTTTTATTGTGAATTATGTGATAGTTTACATGGGAGAACATTCATTTTACATTCATTCTATCGTATATTGTCTCATTGCCATGGTTACAATCCCCTCCATGCATCATCAACCAACCAAAAGGTATACCCTGCAATCCTTCCCCCGTACCCCCCAGGTCTTCAGCACACAGTCGCTCTCCCTCTCTGGATCTATAGTCTCCAGCTGCTCCATCGTTCCACATCATCATTTCTGCCTCCATTTCAGGCATCACTGCTTCTCTGGGTAGGGTCCTGCTCTCTGCTCTTCTCCCTTGATGGTCCTAGGGACCTCTGCTCCTAGACTGAAAAGTTAATCACTCCCCTCCTTGCTATAAAACATCTACTTTTACATTTCCAACCCTCACAATCAGTCCTGATAGCAATGATTCACTATTGTATCACAAGAGACCCATCTGCATTTCATTGCATCAGCCCCACCTAGGCAGATTGAATACTACTCACTGGAGATTCTACCTTCCTCCATGCCCTCTGGATCTAGGTTCCCTCTTGAAAGCTTGTAAGCCAGTCACTTCTTGCCTTTGTAGCCCCCCCTCCCCTGCCTCCCACAATAGCTATCCTTTTATGACTGACCTCTGTCACTCAGCATAATGTTTTCAAGGTTCATCCATGTTGTATCATGTATCAGAACTTCACTCCTTTTTATAGCTGAGCTCTGGTAGCGTAATGGTTACAAGTTGGACTGCTAACCTCAAAATCAGCAGTTCAACACTACCAGCCATTCCATGGGAGAAAGATGAGGCTTTCTGCTCCTGTAAAGATTTACAGCCTTGGAAACCCTAGGCAGGGTTGTGTGGAGTCAGAACCGACTCCACTGCATACTACCACCACCAATATTTCATCAAGAGTCTTGGTGTGTGCTGTAGGATAAAGCACTGGACTGCTCACTGCAAGGTTGGTGATTCAAACCCATCAGCTGCTCCTCGAAAATCCTATACAGGGCCACTATGAGTCAAAACCAACTCCAAGGCACTTAACAATGATATTTCATTGAGCCATGGTGTGGCACTGTGGGAAAAGCACCAGACTACTGATAGTTCAAGACCGCCAGTTGCTCTTGGAAACCCTATGTTATTGTTGAGTGCCATTGAGTCAGTTCTGACTCATAGCAACCTTATATAGTGTGTCCAAGGAGCTCTGGTAGCGTAGTGGTTACGAATCAGGCTGCGAACCTTAAGGTCAGCGGTTCAAAACTACCAGCCACTCCGCGGGAGAAAGACAAGGCTTTCTACTCCCATAAAGATTTACACCCTCGGAAACCCTGTACAGGGTCGCTATGGGTCGGAATCGACTCGACGGCACTTAACAACAACAACAACAACAAAGGAGCAGCTGGTGGGTTTGAACCACTGCCATTGCGGTCCAGTACATTATCCTGCAGCACCACACCAGGAAACCCTAGACAGGGTCATAATGAGTAGGAACCAACTCGACAGCACACAACAGCAACACTATTCCATCATCTAGATGGACCACATTCTGTTGATGAATTCATATGCTGATGGGCACTGGGCTGTTTCCAACTTTGGGCTATTGTGAATACCCCTGCAGTGAACCTCGGTGTAATTGTATCTGCTTGAGTTCCTGCCTTCAAGTCTCGTGGGTACATGCTAAGAGTGCAATTGGGTACTTATGTCTGGCGCTGCAGGGTAATACAGTGCACTACAAGGCCAGTTTGAACCTCAAGGTTGGCAGTTCAAACCCATCAGCTGCTCCTTGAAAACCCTATACAGGGTCTCTATGTGTCAGAACCGACTCGACGACATTTAGCAACAACAACAATAGTTCTATGTTGCACTTTTTGAGGAACCACCTGACTTTTCCACAGTGGCTGGTCCTTTTCACTTGTCCACAGCGATGCAGGAGTTCCAGTTTCTCCACATCCTTGCCAACAGCTGTTTCCATTTTTCGAATCATAGCCCTCCTAGTGGGTGTGAAGTGGTGTCTCCTTGTGGTTTTGATTTGCATCTCCATGTGGCGCTGTGAGTTAATGTGCTGGACCGCAAGTTAGTTTGACCCAAAGGTCGGCAGTTCAAGCTCACTGCTGCTCCTCAGAAACCCTATACAGGGTTGCTATGGGTCGGAACCAACTCCATGGCACTTAACAATTACTAATTAAGGAGGGCTAGTGGTACAGTGAATTAAGCATCAGGCTGCTATAAGGTCAGCAATTTGAACCCACCAGCCCCTCCTCAGGAAAACGATGAGTCTGTTTGTGTGAAGATGACAACCTCAGAGACCCTGTGGAGCAGTAACTCTGTCAGAATGACTCGATGGCAGTAGGTGTGCTGTGCTTGTTAATTACTAGTGAGGAGCCTTAGTGGTACAGTGGTTAAGCGATCAGCTGCTAACCAAAGGTTGATAGTTCGAATCTACCAGCTGTTCCAAAGAGGAAAGATACGCCTTGTGCTTCCTAGCGATTTACAGCCTTGAAAACTCCTTGGGACAGTTCTCCTCTGTCCTACAAGGTTACTATGAACTGGAATCAACCCGAGGCCAGGAGCTAATTATTAATATTGCTGTTAAGAGCCGTCGAGTCAGTTCCGACTCATAGTGACCCTGTGTAGGGTTTCTGAGGCTGTACATCTGTGCCAGAACAGAAAACCTCATCGGTTGCAGAGCTACTGGTGGGCTTGAACTGCCGACCTTGTGGTTCGCAGTCCAGTGATTATCTTACAGAGCCCCCATGCTTCCCTAATTACTAAAGGAGTAGGGAAAGTAGTAGACATGCTTGGCTGCTAAATGAAAAGTTGGTGGTTCAAATCCACCCATAGGTACCTGGGCATAAAGGCCTGTTCATTTACTATTGAAAAATCAGTCATTGAAAACTCTATAGGCACACTAGGGTCACAGTGCTTCAGAGTCAATTTGCCAGCAACTGCTGTTTTTTTTTAACAACTGAAGGAGCTCTGGTAGCGTAGTGGTTACGAATCGGGCTGCGAACCTTAAGGTCAGCGGTTCGAAACTATCAGGTGCTCCGCGGGAGAAAGATGAGGATTTCTACTCCCGTAAAGATTTATACCCTCGGAAACCCTATACAGGGTCGCTATGGGTCGGAACCGACTCGATGGCACATAACAACAACAACAAAGGCATTGAGTGGGGTCCTGGTGTGGCGCTGTAGGATAAGGTGGACTGCTGACTACAAGGTTGGCGGTTCAAACCCACCAGCCACTCTTTGGAAACCCTAAGCAGAGTCAGAACCGACTCAACAGCACTTAACAACAACAAGGGCATTGAGCACCTCTCCATGTTCCCCTCCCTCTCCCTTTTACAGTCATTGAGTGGGAGATGGAGCAAGGCCTGCTGAGTTCGGAGAACGGGGACCAGGGTGCCACCATCTTCCTGCGTGAGATCCAGGACCTCAACAAACACATCCTGGACGATTGTGCCCTGCGGCTAGTGGACCGGCTTCCGGACGGCTGCCTGGACACAGACGCCCAGAACCTTCTCAGCAGCCTCAAGGGCCGCATTGCTGAAGAGCACCCCAGCGCCCTCAAGACCCACCACCTGCAGTGGAGCCGTGACCTGGTGAACCCCAAGAACAAGGCTCACGCCAGGTACCTGAAGGAGTTGGGGGAACAGTTTGTGGCCAGGGCCAACCACCAGATCCTGGAGCGTCTCCGAGAGCTGGAGACAGTTACACAGGACCTGGCCTGGCTGTACCAGGACATCCGCCACCACCTGAGCCAGAGCGCGGAGGCCACGCGCATCTTCTGTGGCCGCAAGGAGCTCCTGGCCCAGCTCGGGCAGCAGCTTCGGCAGAGCCACAGCACTGCTCACAGTCCCCTGGTGCTCTACGGACCCCCGGGCATCGGGAAGACAGCGCTGATGTGCAGACTGGCCGAGCAAGTGCCTGGGCTTCTGGGCCACAAGACAGTAACTGTCCTGCGCCTTCTGGGGACCTCACAGGTGAGCTCCGACGCCCGCGGTCTGCTCCGGAGTGTCTGCTTTCAGGTGTGCCTGGCCTTTGGGCTGCCCCTGCCACCTGCCCAGGTCCTGGAGGCCCAGACCAGAGTGGTCCAGTTCTTCCACAGCCTCCTGCATACTGTGTCCCGCAGAAATTTTGAGGCTCTCGTCATCCTCCTGGACTCCCTAGATGACCTGGACACTGTTCACCCTGCCCGCAGAGTCCCCTGGCTGCCCCTGCAGTGCCCCCCCAGGGTCCACCTCATCCTCTCAGCATGCTCCGGGCAGCAGCAGGGGGTGCTGGACACAGTGCGGCAGGTGCTCCCGGACCCTGGGGTCTACTGGGAGGTGAAGCCCCTCTCTGCCAACCAAGGGCAGGAGATGATTGAGCTTCTGCTGGCGGCTGCACGGAGAACACTGAGCCAGGCCCAGCGGGACCTGCTGTGGGCCAGTCTCCCTGAGTGTGGACACCCAGGCCGGCTGAGGCTTGCCTTCGAGGAGGCCAGGAAGTGGGCCTCCTTCTCCGTGCCCACCCCTCTGGTCTCCACTGCCCAGGAGGCCACACACCAGCTATGTGCCCGTCTGGAGCAGACTCACGGCCAGCTCCTGGTGGCCCACGTGCTGGGCTACATTGTGGCTTCCCGGTGAGTTTCTGATTTTTCTTTAAAAAAATCATAATCGAGATCTAATTCACATATGCGTTTCCCATGGTTACCATGATGAAACTCTGTAATCTGGAGATTTAAATGGAGTCCCCCCCCGGTGATGCAACCAGTTAAGCACTCTGCTACTAACCAAAAGGTTGGAGGTTCAAGTCCACCCAGAAGCACTTCAGAAGAAAGACCTGGCAATCCACTTCCAAAAAAGCAGCCACTGAAAGCCCCGTGGAGCACAGCTCTACTCTGACACACATGAAGTTGCCATGAGTCAGAGTTGATTCGACTCCAATTAGTTTGGGGTCACTTAAAGTGACAGAAATTTAGTTTCTCACAATTCTACAGGGTAGAAGTTCACAATCAAGATAGAACCAGGCTTTCTCTTGGGGTTCTGAGAAGAACCTTTCCTGGCCTCTTTCAGCTTCGGGTAGGCCCAGCAATCCTTGGCGTTTCTTGGTTTGCAGACTCATCGCTGAAATCTCTGTCTCTATTACACATGGCTGTCTTCGTCCTGTGCCTCCGTGTCTGTCCTTTTCCTCTTATAAGGACACAAGTCACAGGATTTGGGGCTCCCTCAAGGTCTGCAGCTTGAAACTACCAGTTGTTCCGCAGGAGAAAGATGAGGCTTTCTGCTCCCATAAAGATTTATAGCCTCGGAAACCATATACAGGGTCGCTATGGGTCGGAATTGACTCAAAGGCACTTAACAACAACAACAAAGTAACTGAAAGGGAGGCCTGTTGTGGCGGTGTGGGTTAATGGTCAGACTGCAAAGTCATTTGAACTGTAAATCAGTGGTTCAAGCTCACCAGCTGCTCCTTGGAAACTCTATACAGGGTCACTATGGGGTGGAATTGACTCGACAGCACTTAACAACAACAACAACAACAACGAAGTAACTGAAAGGGTAACAGTTCAAGTACACCCAGAGGTTCCTTGAAAGAAAGACCTGGCAATCGATGGCTCACATCTCTGTTTTGTACACAGGGGATCGCCATAGTGGGAATTGACTTGGCCACTGGTTCATTATAAACAGTGTGTACAGAGATCTCAGAACACCCTTTTAAAGCAAACTTCTCTGTAGACATGAAGTTATAAACTTCAGGCTCGTGTTATGGGAACCAGCAAACACAAACACACCCATCTGTCAGTGGAGGCTTGCATTTTGCTGTGATACTGAGCAGGTCTCAGCCAAGCTTCCAAACTAAGATGGACTCAGAAGAAAATCTTGGCCATGGGCTTCCAACAATCAGCCAATGGATCACAACAGTCCTCCCCGCAACCGATCATGGGAATGGCAGAGCAGTGCCATGAGTTAGGGCTGACTCACTCAATGACAGCTAATGATGGCAACAACACAGATTCAAAGAATTGTTGTTGTTGTTAGGTGCCATTGAGTCAGTACTGACCCATAGCAACCTTATGCATGGCAGAACAAAACACTGCCTGATCCTGGGCCAACCTCACTATTGTTGCCACACTTGAGTCCATCGATGCTGCCACTTGGCCAATCCATCTCTCTGGAGGTCTTCCTCTTTTTCTCTGACCCGCCAGCTTCCCAAACATGATATCCTTCTCCAGTGACTGGTCCTTCCTGACACGTTCAAATACCAGTGCTTAGTTGACAAACTTCACCAGGCTGTAAAATGCAATAGACCTCAGCCGTGACTGACGGGAGCTGGAAGATGCTGGTATGGAAGGTTAGTCAGAAATAATGAGCAGTTTCACAAAGTGCATTAATCAGACCTGGGAGCAGTCAAGCTCCATCCCCCAGGAGGGTCTGATGGAGGCCAATTAGTACAGGCACCCAGCAAAATAGTTCTGCCTTTATTAGTACAGGCTGTATGAGAACACTCTGGCAGATCATTAGATATGCTGGACCAATGTCATTTCTCCTCTTCTCGGTTTGGGGCCAGAATTTTCTTCCCCAGCCTGTGTCATTTCTGCCCTTTGTCCATTGTAAAATATTCAAGATGGCGGTGACCAGTGAGCCCACTCATGCTCCTTTAAGAAGTGTTGCTGTTGTTAGCTTCTGTCAGGTTCCTTCCTGTCAAAACCCAGCTCAAATAGCACCGGTCACAGAGAAGTCAGTCTGTTCTAAGAACAACCCCTCTCCTGGTTTCTTCACCTCATCACTCTCTTCATACCACCTGTTTTATTTTCTTCCTGGCACTTGGCGCAACCAGACCTTCTTGTGTATTGTTCCTGGTATGTCCCAGATGACTTCTCACACTAGAAGACAGGTGTCTTTCTATCCCTAAGAATCAGTATGATGTCTAACACAGATATGACACTCTACAAACACTTGTTTAGCAAATATGCTAACACTTTATTGAAAATGAGTTGGGTTTCATGAAGTGCGAATCATAAACAGCCTCACTCTCTCCCCTGCTTTGAAATGACTTCCATGTACTTGTTCTCCATTCCTCATAAACCCTCAGGCAAATTCTATATTTTCCTGTCTAATATGCACTCTAGTCCCACATCCAAGCTTCAATTGCTCATTGTTATGAATTGAATTGTGCCCTCCCCAACCCCCTACCTAAAGTATGCATTTGAGTCCCAACCCCTCAGTGGATACAATCCTGTTTGGGAATAGTTTTCTTTGCTATGTTAATTAAGTCCTACCTGGTGTGGTGCTGTGTGTTAATGCACCAAACTGTAAAGCCATTTGAACTGCAAGATCGGTCGGCAGTTCAAGCTCACCAGCTACTCCTTGGAAACCCTATGGGTTGGCATTGACTTGTTATGCCCAGAATTCGGGGTCCCCAAATACCACCAAGGAGCTGACATCAATGCACATGCACAAGGGTTGTTTATTCAAGCTCGAGCCCGGACTCCACCTCATCCCACGCAGCGGAATAGGGATAGAGCCCTGAACTCTTTGTCTGCAGGGTTTTTATAGAGTTTTCAAACAGCTCAGGTTTCTCAGCTTTACAATCTTTGGATTGGTTAACAATTGGCAAACTATGAGATGTTACAGTTTAATTGGTCAGGACTGGTGGTCTTTGTTCTTAGGCTAGGGCAAAGGAAAACATCTGGCCTCCGGCCTTGAGCTGCCTGGCTATTTACACATATATCATTTTCTTGGAGCTAGAGGACGTGCTAAAGCTTGTATATGAAATGGATTCTTCTCTTTGGCCCTACAGACTCAATGGCACTTAACAACAACAACTACTACACTAGTTGTTCTGACCCATAGTGGTGATCCTGTATAGTGTTTCATAGGAGCAGCTGGTGAGCTTGAACTGTGGAGTTCAAACCAACTTTGCAGTCCAGAACATTAACCCACAGCATCACATCAGTTGCTGTTGTTGTTAAGTGCCGTCGAGTCAATTCCTACCCATAGCGACACTGTATAGGGTTCCCAAGGAGTAGCTGGTGAGCTTGAACCGCCGACCTTGCGATCCAAATGATTTTGCAGTCTGGAGCATTAACCAACCCACAGCGCCACACCAGGATTCATTTCTGAGTTACAAAAAGAGCGGATTAGACACAGAGACATGCACACATGTGGGGAGGAAGACAGACACCATGTGAGGATCATTTTCACTCCAGGGAACTCAGAGACGACAAACAAAGAACGAATCCACAAGACCGAGACCCTGAGACTTTGAGTCTCCAGAACTGGGAGACAATAAATGTTGGTGTTTAACCCACTCACGGTGGAATCTCTAGTACCACAGCTCTAGAGACCAAAGACACCAATTCTGCTCCCTTTCTCACCCTCAGGCTAGGAAACACCTGGGGGCAGGGTGGGGATGGTGGGGGGCTTCTGCCTTATTTTTTGTCACATTTGCCCTCCTTATGTAGCCCCAGACTCCTCTGAAGCTCGGAGGGAAGGAGGTGTGTGTGTGCAGAAGAAAAGATCTGGGAAGGTTTTTAATGACTATTTTCACTGCTGGTTAATGCGATGGACTGCAATGTCAGACAGGATCTGTTATGAGTTGGAACTGACTTGACAGCACTTAACAATATGTTGTTGTTGTTGTTAAGTACTGTGGAGTCAGTTCTGACTCTTAGTGACCCTGCACAGGGTTTCCGAGGCTGTAAATCTTTACGGGAGCAGAACGCCCCATCTTTCTTCCACGGAACAACATAGCTGTAAGCAGATATTGGTGTTTGCTAGACCAGGGCGCTGTCCAAATGCTAATTCCCAGGAGAGCCGAATGTTGAGACTGGCTGCATCTCTCCCTCCATTGGCTTGTTGACGGACACTTGGAATGTTTCTACCTTTAGTCTGTTGTGAATAATATTGCTATGAACATTGGTTTGCAGGTTTCTATCTGAGTCTCTGCTTTCAGTTCTTTGGGTATATTCCCAGGAACAGAATTGCTGGGCCATATGGTAATTCTTGAATTCCTGGTGTGATACTGTAGGATCAGCACTGAACTGCAAACCACAAGGTCAACAGTTCAAACTCACCAGCTGCTCCTCAGAAACCCTGTAGAGGGTCGCTATGAGTCAGAACTGACTCGATGGCACTTAACAACAACAACAGCAGTGGTAATTCTTGGAGTCCCTGGGTGGTGCAAACAGTTAAGTGCTTGACTGCTAGTCAAAAGATTAGTGGCCAAAATCTACCCAGCATTGCCTCAGAAGACAGAGCTGGTAATCTGCTTCCAAAAAAAATCTGCCACTGAAAATCTATGGGACAGTTCTACTCAGACATACATAAGGACACACAAAATTGGCTCAAAGGCAACAGCAACAGGGTAGTTACATGCTAACTTACTGAGGAGCCCAAATGCTCTTTTTTTCTTGGTTGTACTTTTTATGGAAATGAATTGCCAGACCTTTCTTCCACAGCAGTGCGGGTGCGTTTGAACTACCAACCTTATAGTTAGTAACTAAGAGCCAGCCATTTCTACCAAACAAAGATTTTCTTTGAAAAGTACTGCAAATTTACTTACAGATGCAGATGGCTAGCCATGTCTCTCCCTCCCTCGGCCTCTGCATTCTTCATGCACAAAGGACACATGACAGTGTATAAACATGCTGCCCACCTCCCACAGGTATGGGATCTCAGAGGCAGAGCTGAAGGATGTCCTGTCCTTGGATGATGAGGTCCTGCAGGCTGTGTACCGGGACTGGACACCACCCAGCAAGGAGCTGCTCCGCTTCCCACCCCTGCTGTGGGTGAGGCTCCGGCGAGATCTGGGTACCTGCTTGTCCCGGCGGCCCATGGACGGCTCCACACTCCTGGCCCTCACCTACAGGTAGGCTCAGCTCTGTGTGACACTAATCTGGGGAGCTCGGGAGTGAGGACCCACTGACCAAAGTCTTCCCTGTTCCAGACCCCTGGAGCTCCTTTCTCCCAGGGAATCCAGTCCATAGGACTTAACATGGCATTCCAAGATCTCCACATCACCAACTCTAACACAAGATGAAACTCAACATGTAATTAACCATTTAAAGTGGTATTTAGTCCATTCACAAGTTTCTACAATAACCACCTGTATCTTGTGGCACTGTAGGATAAGCACTGTACCACAAGATTGGTTTGACCGGCAAGCTTGGCATTGCAAACTCACCAGCCACAATTATGGGTGGTAGCTGTATAATATGATTTATGTAATTGACGAACTTTGATGTCAGGTGTACACTTGAAAAAATGTTGCACTGGCAAATGTAGTGCTTTATGTATTTTTACAGCGATTCATAAACAAAACAAATAGTATAGATGCTACCAGTCTCCCAAAGGTGCCTTAGAGTGCATGGGTGTTCGGAAAGCTCTTCAAGGCAGGCTGGTGGCCTCCTCTGAACTTACCAGGTTCTTCCAGGTCCATCTGTCTGTGTCCTCCCTCCACAGACAGCTGGCTGAGGTGGTCCGTGAGCGCTACCTGTCTGGGCCCGAGAGAGTCAAGCTGCACAGCATCCTGGCTGACTTCTTCTCAGGGGCCTGGAGCCAGGGCACCAAGAAGCTCATCACCCTGCCTCTCCTGGGGAAGCCGCTGAACCTGGACCGCAAGGTGAGGGACTGGGGCTAGGACTCCCTCTAACAGCCCAGGCCTCACCCACGTGCTGTAGCTCTCTGGTTGGGAAAAGCCAAGGTCATAAGTGTGGCCAGCCTCCTCCGTCTTCCCTTCTGTGAGGGAAAGCTGTCCCCTCAGCCCATCCATGACCCTCCTCAGCCCCTTAGTACAATTTGGAGGATGGTGAGCAGCAGGTAAGGAGGATCCAACTCCTCCCCAACATTCCAAAGTAAGGATAAATCACGATTGGAAACATTAAAAACAGTTGTTGTTGAGTTGACTCCAACTCATCACAACCTTGTATGTGTCCGCGTAGAGCTGTGCTCCATAAAGTTGTCAGTGGCTGATGCTTTGGAAGTAGATTGCCAGATCTTTCTTCTAAGGAACTTCAGGGTGGACTCGAACCACCAACTTTTAATAAGTGGCTTAGTACATTAGCCATTTGCACTTCTCAGGAACTTCAGGACATATTATGTTCCCAAACCCTTGGCATGTTTGAGTTTTCATTAACTAGATTCTGATTCCTCATGAGGTCAGATAGTCACCCCACTACTGTTTGTCCATTGGGCATCTTCCTCTGAATTCAGTGGTACAATCTGATTTCCAGCCTCGAATTCTCCCAAGTGCATCACATACTTAAAAAACAATGGTTCTAGTTACAAGAGTAAAACACAGAAACCAAACCCTTTGCCATTTCTGACTCTTGGTGATCCTGTGTGTGCAGAATTGAACTGCTCCACAGGGTTTTCAGAGGCAGATCTCCAGGACTTTCTTCCAAGGTGACTCTGGGTGGTTTTGAATGGTTAAACATTTACACTTCGCAGGGACTCCTCATATACAACTACTGCAAAAGGTACAGAGAAATCAAAGAATAAAATAAAAACCATCCTCAACTCCCCATTCAGGAGAACCTCTCTCTGCCCCTTGGTGGGCCATGACTCTCTACCCTTCTCCTCACCTCCCACCTCCTCCCATTCCACACACTTTCTTGTAGTCTTTTTCTTGTGCACCTAGGACCCATAGGCTTGGATGGCCATCTTCTTTTTCCTTCTCAAATACTCAAGGCTCAAGTTCAAATACCTCTTCCTTCAGGAAGACCTCCGGGATTTCCTCCCTTCTGAATCCGATGTTCTTTTCTCTGTGCTGCCTTCACTCTGAGGTGGACCTTACACAATTAAAAAAAAACACTTTTCTATTTACATCAATATTTATTTTATTAATCACACAAATGACCTTTATTTCTGATCTACTGACACATTTACATTTTTTATTTTATTTCATTTTATTTATTTTGTGATGAGACTAAAAACAGCAAAAGATATGCCAACACAACAATTTCTGTATGTAGAGTTCAGTGACAGTGACCACAGTCTTCAAACTGTGCAACTATCACTTCGCCACCAGTAACAGACACTCACTGCCCATGAGACTTCTCATCCAGCTTTTCTGCATTCAGTTTAATCTCACACCTGTATAACGAGTTCTTTAAAAAGGCATGATGCTCAAGACAGATACTAACTGTTGTAGCTATGTGCCCTTGAGTTGGTTCCAACTCACAGTGACATTGTAGAGGATTTCTGAGGCTATAAATCTTCATAAGGAGCTCTGGTAGCGTAGTGGTTACGAGTCAGACTGCCAACCTCAAGGTCAGCAGTTTGAAACTACCAGCGGTTCCGAAGGAGAAAGATGAGGTGTTCTGCTCCCGGAAAGATTTACAGCCTCGGAAACCCTATGCAGGGTCACTATGAGTCGGAACCAACTCCACGGTACCTACCAACAATAAATCTTCATGGGAGCTGAAAGCCTCATCTTTCTCCCACGGAGCAGGTGGTGGATTTGAACTGCTGAGCTTGCAGTTAGTAGTTCAATGCATAACCCACTATGCCACCAGACCTCAAGCTTCTCATCCAACATCTCAAGTTGCTGTCTTGAGATCAGTTTGATCTCATGCTCCTTTAAGTTGTTCTGTGCAAGAGCACTATGCTCAAGGCAGACATTCTTTACTAAATAAGCTAAACTGTTGTTTGGTCTAAAGATGACTTCAAGGGAGAGTTTCAGTTTCAGGTTTATAGATTCCCAAGTCTTTCTTTTAATAAATGATTTTGCCATTCTTTTTTCCCCCACTAGACTGAGAGACCGAGAGGCAAGGCCAGGCCTGACTCTTTATGGGGGCTGCGCTTCCTCATCTTCAATAACTCACAAACTGTCCAGTGCCCCCCTCCCATGTGTCCAGAGGCTATATAGCCTCAGCTTCATCCTCTCCTTCTGGGATGCAGTCTGACTCTTTTCCTGATATCCCAGCCTCAAGACCACCTTCCTATTCTAGGTCATCCTCCTAAGGGATGCTTTTGACATGCAAACCTCATCATGCCTCTACTTCTCTAACACCTCTCATAGCTCCCCAGTACCCTCCATATCAAGTCTAACAACTCTGATATTCAGTAACTTCCTTAGTCTCGTTCCCCACTATGATCCCCACCCTGCCTCATAATTCAACCTTCCCAAAATGGAAGTTCTGCTATCCTGCTCTTCCAGGCCCTGGCCTATGCTGTTTCTTTTCATTGGATTTCCAACATCTACCACCAAACAGACTCTTTTACTTATGATCTGAGGTCCAGCTCTAATGCTTTTGTTTCAGGAAGGCTTTTCTATTCCTGCCCTCAAACTAGTTCCCCTTGCTCCAAGCCCCACCCTCTGCCCCAGCCATTGAGGGATGGTGGGGGTGTTTCTTTCAAGCACTTGGCTACTACCCAAAGGGTTATCAGTTTGAACCCACTGGCCACACTGCAAGAGAAAGATGCGGCAGTCTGCTTCTGTTAAGATTTACAGCCTTGGCGTCCCTGTGGGGGAGTTCTGCTCTGTCCTTAGGGTTACTATAAATTGGAATCAACTCCACAGCAATGGGTTTGCTAGGTTGGGTTTGGGGGTGTCTCTGGCATCGTGCCCCCATCCCTTAGTGCCTGGCCTGGTCCGTGTTTGCAGGGTGAATGCAGGAGCATGTATCCTAGCACCTGGCAGCCAGCCAGCTTCCCTTCTCCTCCCACCCCATCCAGGTAGCCCCTCAACCCCTCTGGTTCTCAGACACGGTCGCAAACCTGCGGAAGTTAAAGGAACTGCCCTTCCACTTGCTCCGTGCGGGCCGCATTGAGGAGCTGAAGCAGGACGTGCTGGGTAAGACCCTCCCAGACCTGCCACCTTGCTCTGCCCAAGGAGTCTGGGGGCCAAGAGTGGACAGGGAACTCCCGGTTTCTCTGAAGGCAGCAGTTCTTACTGGGACAGTGCTGGCCCTCAGTGGGCATTAATGATGTCCCACTGAGGACATTTGTGTTTGTCACAACTAGGGGAGAGGGTACTGCTGGTATCCTGTGGGCAGAGACTAGAGATGCTGCTCAGCATCCTACAATGCACAGGATGACCTCCACCCCAGAGAATGTTCCAGAACGAAATGTTGGCAGTGCTGAGGTGGAGAAACCTTGTCTTAGCATAAGAGGCCCTGTCTACCAACCATCTATTCCTATCTATCTATCTATCCATCATCTATTACCTATCTATGTCTGTCATCTCTCTACCTATTTATCTATCATATGGACTACTGGTGTGGCACTGTAGGATTAGCATTGGACTGCAAACCATTAAGTCAGCGGTTCAAACTCACCAGCTGGTCCTTGGAAACCCTGTACAGGGTTGCTACGAGATGGAACCGACTAGATAGTACTTAGCAACAACATCTATCTCTCTGTGTATCATCTACACCAGTCATCTACCTATCTAACTGTCAGATGCCTGTCTGTCATCTATATAGTCATCTATCTATCTGTCTACCTGTCAACCATCTATCTTACATGGACCTATCATCTGTGTATCTATGTAGATCAGCAGTTTCCAACCAGGGGCAATTTGTCCCAGCTTCATCCTCTCCTTCTGGGATGTGGTCTGACTCTTTTCCTGATATCCCAGCCTCAAGACCACCTTCCTATTCTAGGTCATCCTCCTAAAGGATGCTTTTGACATGTACTTGCTGATGTCTGGAAACATCCTAGTTTATCACCGTACAAATGGAGGAGAGGGGACTGCTGGTATCAAGTGGCTGAAGATTAGAGGTGCTACTCAGCCCCCTACAGTGCACCAATGGCCCACCCCAGAGATTGGCCCAGCCCTATATGTCTGCCACACTGAGGCTGAGAGACCCCTGGGAGAAATGGGAGGTGACCCCTACCCCCAGTTTGCAGGAAACGTAAGCCCAGCATGACGGGGTTGGCAGGTGTGCCCCGAACTCCTATCCTCTGCTCCACAGGCAGCATGAGCTGGATCTCTTGCCGGGCCATGTCCGGGGGCCTCGAGGCCCTCCTGGATGACTTTGACATGTGTGCCCCACACGTGGACTCCCCCGAGGTCGGCTTGGTCCGCGAGGCCCTACAGCTCTCCTGCCCCGCTGTGGAGCTCCGAGGCCTGGGTGAGTGTTGCTGCTTGAGCCACGAGAATGACTCCGTGGAGCTTCTAGAAGCCTACTCTGCTTACTGAGTGAGGCTGAGTTTCCACTAATCCACGCCCTTTCCTGTCTAAAGCTATGGGGCTTCTCCTGGCCTTACACTGAATCAAGTTTTGGGAAGAAAACTTCAAAGCAGGGCCTGTTCCTAGCCCTGGGTTCAGCCTTCTTTTCATGTAAATGGCCAGGCAGGAAATGTTTCAAGCAAAATCAATATCACGTAGGTTCGCATATAAAAAGAGTGATTAAGTGAAGGGCAATGATTTGAACTCACTAGTCACTCTGCAGAAGACGTGGTATCTGCTTCCATGAACATTTACATCCTTGGGAAGTCTGCTTTGTTCTTCAGGACCTTTAAGAGTCAGATTCGACTCAGTGGCAATGGCTATGGGTTTGGAATCCCTGGCTGGTGGAAATGGTGAGTGTCTTTAGCTGCCACTGAAAGGTTAGAGATTCAAGTCTATCTAGCAGCACCTTGGAAGAAGCCCTGATGAGCTACTTAGGCACTGAAAACCCTGTAGAGCGCAGTTCTACTCTGAGACACATGGGCGGTCATGAGTCAGAATCAGTGCAATGACTGATAGGGTTTTTTTTAATGGTATGTACTTAAAAGACCAATTTTTATGGATGAAATTAAAAATGTAGTCTTGATGTAGCACTGTAGGATAAGCAGAGGACTACTAACCACAAGGTCGGCAGATCAAACCCACCAGCCACTCCTTGAAAACCCTGTACAGGGTCACTATGAGTTGGACTCAGCAGTACTTAACAACAAAAACGTCAAAATATACTGACAACTGAAGACAACCTTGTTATTATATATATATATATATATATACATATACATATATATATGTTGTTGTTGTTGAGTGCCGTCGAGTCGGTTCCGACCCATAGTGACCCTGTACAGGGTTTCCGAGGGTGTAAATCCTTATGGGAGTAGAAAGCCTCATCTTTCTCCCGCGGAGCGGCTGGTAGTTTCGAACCGCTGACCTTAAGGTTCGCAGCCTGATTCGTAACCACTATGCTACCAGAGCTCCTTATATATATGTATACATATATTGTTGTTGTTATGTGCTGTGGAGTTGGTTTCGACTCATAGCAACTCTGTATAGGGTTTCCGAGGCTGTAAATCTTTACAGGAGCAGAAAGCCTCATACCGCGGAACAGCTGGTAGTTTCGAACTGCTGACCTCAGAGTTCGCAGCCTGATTCGTAACCATTACGCTCCTTCATAATATGTATATATTATAATATATAGAATATGTATCTGTTAATGATCAGAAGAGGCCGGTGGGGTTTTAGTGGTCAAACTCTCTGCCCACGCAGGACAGGACACCCAAGTTTCATTCACAGCTGATGCTCCTCATGTGCAGGCACCACTGATCTGTCTATGGAGGCTTCTGTGTTGCTGTGATACTGACGGGTTTCAGCTGAGCTTCCAGACTTAGAAAGACTAGGAAGAAAGGCCTGGTGAATTGCTTCTGAAACTCAGTCAATGAAACCCCATGGATCACAGTGATCATGGGGATAGCAAAGGGCAGGAAAACATTTCATTCTGTTGTATGTAAAGGCACCATGAGGTGGGGGCCAATTTGATACTAGTTAACAACCACAATCTTATTGACAACGTTCAAAATACAACAGTAATCATTGATAAGCTATATTGACCTATATAACATAAACTGTTGTTATTAGGTACCATCAAGTCAGTACTGAATCATTGAGACCCTGTGCACAACAGAACAAAACACTGTTCGGTCCTGTGCCTACCTCATAATTGCTGCTACGTTCGACCTAGTACATTCCATGCTCTGATTATTAATGGTTGTTTACAGCTGTTTCTCTTCATTTTGAGTTGTGCCCCGTCAGAAAATGAAGGTCCCAAGGGCTTTACTCCATTTGCATCATCACGGCCAACCCTACTTTGAGGAGGCAGCTCTTCCCCAGTTGCATTTTGAGTGCCTTCCAACCTGAGGGCTCATCATCCGGCACTATATACAATAGTCTGGTGCTCTTCATCATGTTTCAGTATTCAATAGTCTGGTGCTGACAGTGTTCCACTGTTATTCATAAGGTTTTCAGTGACTAAATATTCGGAAGTAGTCCGTCTCTCCTTCTTCCTAGTCTGGCTGAAACCTGTCAGTTGAAACCTGTGCACCTTGGATGACCCTGTTGGTATTTAAAATACCCGTGGCATAGCTTCCAGAATCACAGCAACTCACAAGCCACCACAGTACGACAAACTGACAGCCGAGTGGTGGGTATAACATAAATAGAAACATATTAATAATAAAACAATAACCATTCCGACAAACAGACAGAAATTCTTTTTCTTAATTGGTGTATCTGTCGTCTAATCAATTGCACATGTTCATTCGTAGTTCTTAGAGGGAAAATATGGGCTGGATTTGGTCTTGGGGGTGGGGGGTTGGAGTCTTCAGTTGACGCTCTCCCCAGACCCTTTTCCATCATGGTTTGGATTGAGGTTTTTCATAAAAGATGCTGCTTTAACTTCTTAGTACTGCTGTATCAGACGGCAAGTGGGTGAGTGTGACCAATAGAAGCTTATTTTCTCATAGTTCAGGATGCTGGAAATCAGGGAACTGGCTTTCGGGGAAGGTGAAAATTCTTGCCTCTGGTGTTCTTCTTGATGTTCCTTGCCAGTCTCTGTGTGACATCTGTCTTTTCCTCCATGTGTGTCCATATTGTCTCTGTGTCTGTGCTGTCCTTCAGAACTGACTGTATTTAGGATGCCATGTACATGGACACAGACTCACTCACATAACCATTTCCAAACTGGATACTATCTCGGGGTCAGGACTTTGATACATATTTGGGACAACACAATTCAGTCCCTTTATCCAAAGTGCCTCCCCACTGGTGGTAAGTGGTTTGTTGTTGTTAAGTGCCTTCGAGTCGGTTGCAACTCATAGTGACCCTGTATAGGGTTTCCAAGGAATAGCGGTGAGCTTGAACTGCCGACCTTGTGGTTCAAACTGACTTTGCAGTCCAGCACAATAATCCAC
>NW_006408960.1:811268-812203 GCF_000296735.1 Chrysochloris asiatica
AAAAATGATACACTTTGCTTCATCTCAGTGATTACAGTCCCCTCCCTGCAATAACTGGTATCCTACCTCCTCCTTGTGGCTCCCCATTTACATCTTATATTTCACAAATGAACAAAGCAAAAATATTGATGTGCACATATAAAACAAAAATATATATTAATTTAAAGGTCCAAAGGGCATATTCTGCAAGCCAGCCTCCTGCCTGAAGGCACACAGTCTTTCTCAGTTCTTGGGTCCAGAGCCCACAACTGCTCTGTCTCTCCAGGCCATCGCCTCCACCACTGTCTCTGATGTCACCACTTTTCTAAGTAGGGATCTCATGCTCTGCTCTTCCTTCTTGATAGTTCTGAGATCATCTGTTCCTGAAATGAAAGATGAACTATTTCCCCCTTTTAGTTACACATCTTCTACAATCACAGCTGTGATTGTCACAAATTAATCCTGCTAACAATTGCTTATAATTGAATTATAAAATCCTGTCACCATCATTCCCCATCCCCTTTCACTAGATCCATCTTGAAAAGAGGAAAATTATTCAGTGAGGATTCTGCCTTACTTGCCTCATTCTGGAACTAAGCACAGTCATGAAACTTGTAAGCCAGTCACTTCATGCCTTTATAGCCCCCACATCTTTGATAGCCAATGTCTAAATTGCCCGTCCATCTCAGCCCAGTACACTGAGGAAACAAGCTTGTTCCTTGAAGAATCCTTCCATTCCAGTTGGAATTTTGAGCAACTGCATCCATAAACAAAAATCCAGTTCATCAAATTGTGGCAATTTACGCTTGCTCCAGAAAGTTAAATCTTAATGTGATCAGTATTCCTGATTTCTTTTTTTCTCCCTCAGACTCTAATTAGGCTTGGCATAGCACCATTACTGATTCTGGTTTGGTTTCATAGGTTGATAATTTTGTTCCTTATGGATTTTTTCCACT
>NW_006408960.1:812693-813578 GCF_000296735.1 Chrysochloris asiatica
ATGATTGGGTTTGTTGGGTCCACCTTAAATTTTGTTCCACTGATGAGTAGGGTCCTTGCTCCTGGTCCTGCTCCCTTTCACATTGTCAGCAAACCAAGTCAGACCCTGAGTTAGAAAACACCAACAGAAACATCAGATGAACAGTAGACGTCAGCTCCTTGTCTTCCTTGACTTCAGAGTCAGACTTTTTAGGTCAGGTTCCTGCCTCTTACTGGCTGTGTGACATATAAATTGCTTAACCTCTCTGTGCCTCAGATTACCCTTGTATAAGTTGGGGATATAATCCTGATTCATCCATGTGGTGGAGATAAACATGGCTTTTCAAAGGTATGTTGTTGTTAAGTGCCATCAAGTCGATTCTGACCCATAGCGACCCTATATAAGGTTTCCAAAAAGCAGCTGGTGAGCTTGAACCACAGACCTTGCAGTTCAAATGACTTTGCAGTCTGATGCATCAGCCCACAGCGCCACACCAGGATTCCATCCAAAGGTATACTCCCTTCCTAAACCTCAGACCACCATCAGTCTGTCAGTTTGTCATCCTGTGGTGGATTGGATATTGCTGTAATGCTGGAAGATATGGGACCCGGTTATAGATTGAATTGTGTGCCCCCCAAAATATGTGTTGTAAATCCTAGCCCCTATTCCTACAATTTTCATCTCATTTGGGAATGGTTTCCATTGTTATGTTGATGAGACAGTATTAGGGTAGTTTGAACAGAACATGGGAACACTGAATGGTTTAAAATTAGGAAAGGTGTGTGACAGAGTTGTACTCTTTCACCATACTTATTGAACCTGTGTACTGAGCAAATAAAATGAGAAGCTGGCTTATATGAAGAAAAATATGGCATCAGGATTGGAGGAAGACTCATTAACAACCTG
>NW_006408960.1:814577-815883 GCF_000296735.1 Chrysochloris asiatica
CCTCCTAAACTATGAGAAATTAAAGTTCTGTATATTAAAGCCAGCCACTTGAAGTATTTATGTTATAGCAGCACTAGATACCTAAGACGATTTCAAATACCAGCAGAGTCACTCATGGTGGACAGGTTGCAGCAGAGCCACCAGACTAAGACAGACTAGGAAGAAAGGGCTGGCAATCAAATTCCAAAAAGCATCCAATGAAAACCTTATGGATTGAGGACTTCTGGCAAGATGGCAGACTAGACAAACACACTATACGAACCCTCTGCAATAAAGATATGAGAGACCAAATGAAATACACACTGATGAAAATCCTGGATCCCTGAACTTCAGAGGAAAGGTTAGAGAAGTGGATTGAGTACTTGCTGAGTGGAAAGGCTGAGCAGGAAATGCAAGACAGGGAGACTGACTGGGATGGGCTGGCCAGACAAGGTGTGAAGACCTTGAACTTTTGCAAGCAGCTTTGTCAATGGAAGGTGATCTAGCAGAACAGATTCAAATAGGCAAAGGCAAAGGTGTGATTCTTTCTTTTTCCCTATGATCCCCTGGTAACTAGAGGTGGGGCCAGCTCCCACCCACATCCACCCCAGCACAGCCCCTACTCTCTTAGAGCTCAAATTGCATGGTTGTGAGCCACACTGGGTGAGACAGGAGCCGGCTGTGCCACTTTGGTGCCTGGATATGGACAAGCTTGGCTCCAGACCCACAGAGCCTACAGAATCCCCAGACCAGCATTGGTCTAACAGAAGCCCTCATCACCAACCACCCTGCCCCCAGCTGCCCTAGCAGACACTGAATCCAGCTCCATTGAGTGCCCTGAACACAGATACCACCTTGGCCTATAGGAACTCCGTATAGGACCAGGAACTCCACTGTCACACCCTTCCTGCACCCATCTTGTGAGCTCCTTAACTTGCAGGAGTACCCCACCTCCCAAAGTTTTCTTCTCTCTGAGTCCAGCAGCTGCACTATTTTTTGTTTTGTTTTTTCCTTTCATTGTTTTTGTTAATTTATTCTTCCTTCTCCTTCTTCTCTTTCTATTCCCTGAAATGTTACCATTTCTATCTCTACATTTGTTTTTCCTCCTTGTCTTCTGTTTCTCATTTCCTCTCATTTAAAATTTTTCCTTCTAATCTTTCTTTGCTACTCTCTATCCTCTCTCTCAATCTTCCCTCTCCCTGATTTTTCTGTATGTGTGTGTGTGTGTGTTTAATTTCATTCTTTTATTTCTCTCTCCTATAGCTCCAGTTTCCTATCTCCCTTTTCTCTTTTTAGTTATTATAGTCTTCTTTTCTGGTTGCTGCCT
>NW_006408960.1:817633-834397 GCF_000296735.1 Chrysochloris asiatica
CTAAAAGTGCCATAGGCTGCCAAAAGAACCAATAGATCTGTTTTGGAAGAAGTGCAGCCAGAGTGCTCCTTAGAGACCAAGATGGCCAAACTTCGTCTCTCATACTTTGGACGTATTGTCAGGAGGGAACAGTCACTAGAGAAGGATATCATGCTTGGTAAGATGGAGGGTCAGAGAAAAAGAGGAAGACCCCAAACGAGATGGATTGGCCAGGTGGCATCATTGATGGCGTCAAGTGTGGCAACAGTAGTGAGGTTGGCCCAGGATCGGACATTGTTTCGTTCTGCTGTGCATGGGTCGCTATGAGTTGGTTCTGACTCGATGGCACCTAACAACAACAATAACAACCAATTATGAGGGTGACACCAGAGAGGGCAACAAACATTTTATCCTTGAAGGCAGCTGACCATGATCCCCAGGCTTGAAAATTGTTACCTTCTATGACAAAATGTGTGATTCACAGTTTAGAATCTTTAGAAGAGAAAATTATCCTAGATTATCATGTGGCCCCTTATGCAACCACATGTATCCTTATAAAAAAGGCAGAGGGAGACTTGTGACCGTTAGAAGAGAATAACAGAGACACACAGAGTAGAAGACCATGTAACAAAGGAGGCAGAGACTGGAGGGATGCAGGACAAGCCCGGGAACACTTGGAGCCACTAGAAGCTGGAAGGAAAAGAAAAACATTCTCCACTAGAGTCTTTGAAGGGAGTGCAATCCTACACACACCTTGATGTCAGTTTTCTAGCCTCCAGAACTGTGAGAGAATAATGTTTTCTTGTTTCCAGACACCAAGGTTGTTTGTGCCTCAGAGTTGGTACTGACTCACACAACCTTACGCATAACAGAATAAAACACTGTGGGGTCCTGCAGCAATCTCATTATTGTTGCTATTCTTGAGCCCAATGCTGCTGCCACTGTGCTAATCAGTTACATTGGGTTCTTCCTCTTTATCAAGCATGATGTCCTTCTCTAGGGACTGGTCATTCCTGATAAAATGTCTGAAGTATGAGAGATGAAGTCTGGCCATCCTGGCTTCTATGGCTTTTAAACAGCATTCTGGCTATACTTTTTCCAACATAAATCTGTTTGTTCTTCTGGCAGTTGATGGTGATTTTAAAATTGTTCTCCAGCACCGTAGCTCAAATGCATCAATTCTTCTACGGTCTTCCTTATTCATTGTACAACTGTCACATAAATATAAAGCTATCAAACAGACTATTGGATCAGGAGCATCTTAGTCCTCAAACTGACTTCTTTGCTCTCTAACATTTTGAAAAGGTCTTGTACAGCAGATTTGCCTAGTGCAATACGTCATTTGATTTCTTGACTGCTACTTCCATGAGTGTTGATGGTTGATCGAGCAAAATAACGTCTTTGACAACTTCAATCTTTTCTCCATTTATCTTGATGTTATTTATTGGTCCAGTGGTGAGGATTTTTTTTATTTTTTTATTTTTTACATTGAGGTGCAAACCATACCAAAGGCTGTGGTCTTAAGTTCTCTTCGTTTTTAGCAAGCAAGGTTGTGTCATCTGCATATTACAGGTTGTTAATGAGCCTTCCTCCAGTCCTGATGCCACATTCTTCTTCATACAATCCAGTTTCTCAGATTAAATAAGTATGGTAAAAGAATACAACCCTGTCGCCCACTCAACCATCTACTCCCTTTTCCATTAATCTGTCCACATCATCAAGTGTGGCAGTGGTAGCAGGAGACACAGGGAGCAATACAATAGCTAAAGTGAATAGAGGTAGACGCTGTTAACTGTTGGTACAGGAAGTAGATTGCAACCAGGTAATGAAGCAAGGTATATGATTTGTTGAATTCACAATAATAAGGAAAAAAAAAAAAAGTAATTCGTCTTTCAAAATTATATCATGTAATCTCCAGCATCATTTCTATCACCAAGGCTATATTTTCCAATGACTGATCCTTTCTTTTTGTTTCCAACCTTTGCCTTCTAATCGCTAGTAATTATCAATACATCTTGATTGCATGTTTGATCAATTTCAGGCTGAAGATGTTGGTAGAATTCTTCAATTTCATCATCAGTGACATTAGTGGTTGGTGCATAGATTTGAATAATAGTTGTATTAACTGGTCTTCCTTGTTGTTGTTGTTAAGTGCCGTGGAGTCGGTTCAGACTCATAGCAACCCTGCATAGGGTTTCCAAGGCTGTAAATCTTTATGGGAGCAGAAAGCCTCACCTTTCTCCCGCGGAACAGCTGGTAGTTTCGAACTGCTGACCTTGCGGCTCGCAGCCCAATTCGTAACCACTACACTACCAGATCTCCTTGTAGACATATGAATATTATCCTATCACAGACAACATTGTGCTTCAAGATAGATCTTGAAATGCTCTTTTTGATGATGAAAGAAATTTGTCATTCTGTTATAGTAAACCATGTGATTGTCAAATTCAAAATGGCCAAACCAGTCCATTTTAACTCATTAATGCCTAGAATATTGATGTTCATTCATTCCATTTCATTTTTGACAACTTTCAATTTTGCTAGATTCATACTTCATGCATTATTATGGATGTTTACATGCATTATTATGGATTATTAATGGATGTTTACAGCTGTTTCTCCTGATTTTGAGTTTTGTCCCACCAGTAAATGAAGGTCCTGAAAGTTTTACTCCATTCACATCATCATGGTCAACTTTGAGGAGCTCTGGTAGCATAGTAGTTACCAATTGTGCTGCCAACCTTAAGATCAGCAGTTCAAAACAACCAGCTTTGAGAGAAAGATGAGGCTTTCTGCTCCCATAAAGATTTACAGCCTCAGAAACCCTGTACAGGGTCACTAGGGGTCAGAATCAACTCAACAGCACTTAACAAAAACAACAACCTGAGTGGCTCATCTTCCGGTACTATATCTGACAATATCCTGGTGCTGTTCATCATGTTTCAATATTCAATATTCTGGTGCTATCTGACAGTGTTCCACTGCTAGTCCTAAGGTTTTCAGTGACTAAATATTCGAAGTAGTCCATCTCTACTTCTTGCTAGTCTGTCTTCATCTGGAAGCTCAGCTGAAACTGTCCACTGTGGGTGACCCTGCTGGTATTTAAAATACTGGTGGGTGGTATAGCTTCCATCATCACAGCTACACACAAGCCACCATGCTAGGAGAAAATGACAGATGAGTGGTGGTTTTGTTACAGTAGCCACAGGAAACTGATACCCTCTGTAACTGACAAGTGCTGGGGAATCCATCTGGTTTAGTCATCTAGTTTTGCTGTAACAGAAATCCACAGGTGGATGGTTTTAGCAAACAGAAATTTATTCTCTCACAGATTAAGAGGCAAATGTCCAAAACTAAGGCACAAGCTATAGGGGAAGGCTTTGTCTATAACCATTGTGGAAAAAGGTCCTTGTTCCCTTTCAGCAGCTGAGGGCCTTTCAAGATCTTCATGTGTCTATCTTCCCCTGAGTCTAGGAGATTCTCAGCACAGGGACCCTAGACCCAAAGGATGCACTCTAGTCCTGACCCTTTTTCTGGGTGGTAGCCAAGTCCCTCCTTCTCTGCTGGATTGTCTCTCCTTTTGTCTCTTGTAAAATAAAAGATGGTGCAGGTCACAGCTTAGTTAAACTTCCCATATGTGGATTAGGGTTTCGACCTTAATAAGGGTGTTGCATCGCTCTGGAACCCCCTTCTCATTGGGAGGCCAGTGAGTGACACTGGAGAGAACAGGGGGCTATACTTGAGTACCTGAAGTTCTTTGGTTCTCTTTTTTTTAATTTTTTTTTTTTTAAACTATTGCTACTTTCCCATCAAGAAGCTCTGGTAGCATAGTGGTTACGAATCGGGCTGCTATCCTCAGGGTTAGCAGTTCGAAACTACCAGCTGTTCGATGGGAGAAAGAGGAGGCTTTCTGCTCCCGTAAAGATTTACAGCCTCGGAAACCCTCCTGTACAGGGTCGCTATGAGTCTAAACCAACTCCACAGCATATAACAACAACTTTCCCACCAATTTTCAGGTTTGCCAACCACTACCAGGAAACTATTCTTAATCAAGCAAACAATTTAATATTAATTTGTCTTCACCCACCTGGGCACATAAGTGAGTAAACTAATCTAGGTTAGAAACAAGCTTAGCAACAAATGTTAATTAGAAAATGAGTTCATCAAACATTCACTGAACACTTAGGACATGGCAGGGTTTATACTACAATAAAAGAAACAGTAAATGTAAACGCCAAAAGACAATGGCTTTGATCCAGTGTAATAACTGTGGTAGAGGCATGGACAGCATTTGTTGGGAAGACACTGGCAGATACCATTCTCACATTGGGTAAGGAGATAGTCCAGGAAAGTTCCTAAGAGCAGGTGACACTGAGCTAGCAGTGGAAGGACAGATTGGAGTTAGGTAGCCGTGGAGGTGAAGGGAGAAGCAAACCAAACACACAAAGGCATGAGAAGGGAGTACACAGCACATTCAAGCCAACATGGTGGAGGTGTCAGGTGGGAGGAAGGGAATGAGATGATGGGGGTGCAGAGGGGAGCACAGGCCACCTCATGTAGAATCTTGGCTACTTTGCCAAGTCATTAGACTAAATAATACTTGAGATTCTTCACCTTCTTGTCTCTTCTGCAGCCCCTGCATGGTGGCTTAACCTGATCAATAGTGCCCCCCTACCACTTAATCTGCCCCCTTTTATTCCAGAGAGAAGCGTCCTCTACACAGAACTCCTGGCCAGACTCCATTTCTTCATCACTTCGCACCCAGCACTGGTGGGGCAGCTGTGCCAACAGGCACAGAGCTGGTTTCGGGTGTGTCCTCACCCAGTGCTGGTACCCCTTGCAGGGTTCCTCCAGCCCCCCGGGGGGCCCCTCAGAGCAACCCTCACCGGTTGCCACAAAGGTGAGTTTCCCCAGCATCACAAACACCTCTTCAGGCCCCTGCTTGCCCAGGGTAGCTGAGGGCAGGTGTTTTGGACTACTCTCTGGGGTCCCCTCTGCCAGTCAGCAGCCCCAAGGGTGTCATCAGGGCAAGCCCTTGCTGTCTCATGTTGACTTGGCTCTCCCTGATTCCCCTGGGACTGTAGATTACTGTGTAAATACTGTTAATGAGCCCAAGCCACAGGGGTGCTGACTGTATCTCAGAAACAGCACGCATCCATCTTACAGATAGTTGCTGTAATTGACAGATGTATGCTAGTACGCTCTGGAAGCCAGGAGTTGATTCCTGACCCTCTCCTGAGAGGTTGATGGGATTGTAGACTCTCCCAGAATATCAGAATGTCAGGGGGAGAGGAGGGTTTAGTTCTTTCTATCCATTTGTCTTCCATCCATCCTTGCATTGTCTATACACCCATCCATCTATCAATCTACATTGCTTTCTATCCATCTATCCACTCACTCACCCACCAAACCATCCATTCACCCACATATTCATCCATTCACCCATCCATACATCCTCCACCCATATACCATCCACTCACCCATCCATCCATCATCTACCTACCCACTCATCCATCCATCTTTTCTTCCATCTGTCTACCCACTCAACCATCTACTCCCTTTTCCATTAATCTGTCCACATCATCAAGTGTGGCAGCGGTAGTGAGGTTGGCCCAGGATCGGACATTGTTTCGTTCTGCTGTGCATGGGGTCGCTATGAGTCGGTTCCGACTTGATGGCACCTGACAACAATAACAATCCACCTATCCACCCATTCATTCACCTATACATCCATCTTCTTACCCATCCATGCATCTTCCACCCTTCTGTCTACCTAACCACCCACCATCCATCCATCCTCCATTCATACACCCATTGTTTATTCTTCATCTATTCACTCATCTATTGATCCAGCCACCCACCCTTCCTTCCATACTTCTCTCCCTCCATCCATCCTTCCACCCATCTTTGCATCACCCTTCTATCATCCGTCATACCTTCTTCCATCTGTCCACCTAACCATCCATCTACCACATACCCATTCCTCTCCTTGTCCCTCCCTCTGTTTATGGCATTTTGGGGGTCCTTGGCATCTATCTTTCCCCTGTGTGTTTCTGTGTCTATTCTGGTTTTTTTTTTATTTGGTAAGGTGAAGGGTCAGAGAAAAAGAGGAAAAGGCAAAGTGGCATGATCGATGGGCTCAAGCGTGGAAACGACTGTGAAGTTGGCCCAGGACCGGGCAGTGTTTTGTCCTGTTCTTCATACGGTTGCTATGAGTTGGTACTGACTCGATGGCACCAAACAACAACTCAAAGATGAGTTTATGGCTCACCCTACTCTGGCATGATCTGATTAGCATAGCAAGAGAAAAATCCCTATTTTCAAACAGGGTGATGTTCATAGGGGTTAGTACTTAACAGGAGTCCTGGTGTGGCGCTGTGGGCTAATGCGTCAGACTGCAATGTTGTTTGAACTGCAAAGTCAATGGTTCAAACTCACCAGCTGCTCCTTGGAAACCCTATACAGAGTCGCTATGGGTTGGAATTGACTCGACGGCACTTAACAACAAGTGCTTAACAGCTTTTTGGGAGACACAAGTCAATCTGTAATACTACCTAAAAGTGACAAAAACATCATAACTAAGCATCTGTCTCTGATGTCTGGCTTCAAAATCCTGGCTCTGCCACTTCATAGCTCTGTGACTGTCTGCACCTCAGTTTCCTTATCCATGAAGTGGGTGCTCATTAGAGGACCCTGCGGCTGAGAACTCAGACCCGAGAATTCCTGTCTTCACTGTTGTCTGTATGGTTGCAGGCATCACTGCCATGGCATGGAGTCTGGAGGAGCTGCTGCTGGTGGTTGGCACCCAGGATGGCATTGTGGCTGTGTGGGACATGAAAGAGCACCAAGTGATCCACGTCCTAACTGGTCACACAGGTAAGGCTTTGGAAAGAGAGCTTATTATGACCCGCTGCTTTCTAGTGTTCTCTAGACCTCTTCTCCACGGACCCGTTTCCCTGTAGTGAGACCTTGGTCTTTGTTCTTACACTAGTTAGCTATAGCTGCATAACAGAATGCCGGTTCATTGTCTGCGGGTTGGCAGTTCAGACTCATTTCAGCTGGGTTACGTGTCTGATCTTAGCTGGGCTTTCTGGGGATTTGTAGTCAGTAGGACACTTGGGATCTGACTGATTAAAGATGCCTTTGACTGAGACAACTCCACCCTGCCGTCCATGACCTCTTATCCCTCAGCAGCAGGCTAGCCCATGCAAAGGTGAGAACAGACTAGAGAACAGAAATGGTTTCTGTTTCCAAACAGAGGACAGAAATGCACAAGGCTTTTGTGTAGTAAAGGACCGATTTTACCCTAAGTGGGTAACCGTTGTTGTTGTCTTCAGAGCAATAACCCTTGGAGTAACTGGGGTGCCGTGGTTTGTAACTTCCAGGTCACACTTGTGGATTTGTACTGATAAGTAGGGGCTGGACGGATCAGAAAAGATTCGCTTAGGAGATCAATATCAACCAGTCTCAGGAGGTATGATTTAACTTCTCATACAGGGCACGGAAACTCAGAGACCTTCCAGGTTGGTGAAGGGAGTGTGATGTGTCCTCTCGGGGACACAGAAGCTCCACATTGGGGACCTTCCCAGCCCTGACCATGCATCTTCTTATGATGAACCTGATTTATGTCCTTTTATGTGGCGTTGTGGGCTAATGTGCCAGACTACAAAGCCGTTTGAACTGCAAGGCAGTTCACCAGCTGCTCCTCAGAAACCCTATACAGGGTCGCTATGGGTCAGAATCAACTCGACGGCACTTAACAACAACAACAGCCCTGAGTGGTGCCAGTGACAAAGCACTCCATTACAAGCCAAAAGGCATTTCAGAAGTAAATTTGGTGGTCTTCTTCCAAAAGGTCACAGCCTTGAAAACCCTGTGGAGCAATTCTACTATGCACTACTATACATGGGGTCTCCACTAGTCTGAAGTGACTCAGCAGCATCTAGCAACAACTATAAAAAACAAACAAACCAGCAGTTGTAAATATCCTGTCTTCTGTGGGTTTTGTGAGTCATTCAGATGCATTAATGAACTCAAAGACGTGTCCTGTGAATGTGTAAGGACTGACCTAGTGCTGGGTGGCCAGGGACAGAGTGACATGGGCGAGACTGGTATTAGAAACGATGAAGAAAGTGAAAACGCAAGCATTCAATCAATATCTGCCTTCTAGATTGAAATCCACTCTGCAGATTCTCATCCACAAAGCTTTCGTCATAGTCTATTAAGGCTTTGTTGTTGTTGCATGCTGTCGAGTCAGTTCCAACCCACAGTGACCCTGTATAGCGTTTCTGAGAAGTGGCTGGTGAGTTTGAACCACTGACCTTGCAGTTCAAACCGACTGTGCAGTCCAGCACATTAACCCACAGATCCACACCAGGACTCCCTCTTAAGGCCTAGGCTATTGTATTTTATTAGCCAAAAGAGGACACATGGATAGGGGGCGTAAAACAGGCCCCACATCTTGATAGGAGGAGCTTCAGCATTACACTGCAAAGGGGGTGGGTTCAGAGAGGATAAAGAAGTTTGGGTATTTTTGCCATTAGTCAAGCACAGCCCCTCAGACCCTAAGTAAGGTTTTCATTTCTGTACTCCTATCACTCAATTAAGGAGCTCTGGTAGCGTAGTGGTTACAAATCGGGCTGCTAACCTCAAGGTTGGCATTTTGAAACTACCAGCTGTTCTGTGGGAGAAAGATGAGGCTTTCTGCTCTTGTAAAGATTTGCAGCCTCAGAAACCCAGTGCAGGGTCACCATGAGTCAGAACTGACTCCATGGTACTTACCAACAACATCACTCATTAAGTTCATTCATTTAATCAGTTGTTGAGTGACTACCGGCACTTACGGAGTCTTGGTGTGGCTCTGTGGGTTAATGTGCTGGACTGCAAAGCCAGTTTGAATGGCAAGGTCGGTGGTTCAAACTCACTAGCCACTCCTTGGAAACCCTATACAGGGTCGCTATGGGTCGGAACTGACACGACAGCACTTAATAACAACAATGTGGGCTGTCGGAATCAATTCAGTGGTACTTAACAACAACAGATACCTAAAATCTGAAAGTCATTTTAGAATCGGGTAATGGGTAGAGAGGCTGAAGAGTTCTAAGGTGCTTAATAGTAAAAGCCTAGAGTTCCTTTAAGAGACTGTTGGTGGAATTATGGACATGAAAGGCAATTCTGATGAGGGCTCTAAAGGAAGTGACACTGGAATTGTAACACCAGCGCAGATGGTGAGAAGCAGCAGTGAACAGAGGCAGCAGAACCAGGAGAGGCGTGTAGGATGGCTTGGGAGCTAGTCCATGGGTGAGAGAGCTGAGTGCTTGGGGGAAGGAGGCCTACTGGTAGAGCACAGTATCTCAGTGGCATCCCTAGGGCTGGTTTCACCCAGTGTAGAAACTCATGATGTCTCTGGTAGCGTAGTGGTGACGAATCGGGCTGTGAACCTTAAGGTCAGCGGTTCGAAACTACCAGCTGCTCCGCGGGAGAAAGATGAGGCTTTCTACTCCCGTAAAGATTTACACCCTCGGAAACCCTGTACAGGGTCGCTATGGGTCGGAACCGACTCGACGGCACATAACAACAACAACACCTCATGGTGGGCGGGGTTGGCTGGTGAACCACACCCCCCATGGTGGAGCAGCCCAGCCCCTCAACCCCATGCAGAGCTGAGTATCATACTTCTGAGCCCCACCCTTCCCAGCTCTGTCCCCTACAATGCCCTGAAACTACTCCCATTTCCCATTGGGTAAATCAAAGACCCTACTCTCCACATAGTGTCAGGAGGGACCAGTCGCTGGGGAAGGATATCATGTTTGGTAAGGTGGAGCTCCCTTGCAGCTAAGCATTCGGTGACAGAGAGGGTACTGCCACACGAGGGCACATCTGCGGTTCAGCTTCCTGAGCTAATCATGCCTCCCGGGCAGCAAATGGGCGAGGCATACAAATAAGAGCCCGTAGCCAGACAAAGAATAAAAACCAATATAAAAATTCTCTTTTAAAATGAGAAGAATACAAAATCTGCACAAGAATCTAATTATATACAAAGCATTGTCAAAAAGGCAAAGGAAGTAATACCTGGAGTTCTCACTGTGAGCTAAATATGCATACAAGTACGAGGGCAACAGGAAGTACCGTTTCCTTAGTAACGCTTCTTGGCCTTTTGGCTAAGATCAAGTGTAGTATCTGCTTTTATCAGTTTAATATCTGATATGTTCTTTATCTGAGGACAATGTATTAAATTGTTTTTTGAACTTGGGGGTTTAGATTGGGAGCTTGCTCAATCTACTCCACGCATCAGCCTGGTATTGTAACGACTCCAGGAAGGGTGCACATTTCTTAACTGGTTGTGAAACAATACAATAGTACTCTATGTGATATTTTTGTATCATATGAATGAAGTTTATCTTATAGTGTTTGTTTCAGTCAGTTTTTCTGCTTTTAGAAGTGGGCCACTATTATTCATATTTATCCACTAACCACTAAAGTGCTAGACATGTTGTGGGGTTTTCTTTTTTCACTATATCTCCATATGACGTCTTTTTCCAGACACTGGTGCCTCTTTGATAATATTGTATCTGAAGTAAAAGAAATGAAGTCTGGCCATCTAACACAGATTTGTTTATTCTTCTAGCAACCCGTTGTTGTTGTTGTTGTTAAATGCCATTGAGTCGGTTTTGACCCATAGCGACCCTGAATAGGGTTTCCGAGGCTGTAAATCTTGACGGGAGCAGATCGCCTCATCTTTCTCCCGCGGAGCAGCTGGTAGTTTCGAACTGCTGACCCTGAGGTTCGCAGCCCGATTCGTAACCACTACGCTACCAGCAACCCGTAGTACCTTTAATATTCTCAAACACCATGGCTCAAATGTATCAATTCTTCTATGGTCTTCCTTTTTCTGTTTGAAGAGCTGCCTCCCTACGCCAACAGTATTTTAAATACCAATGGAGTCTCCAATAGTGGACAGGTTTCAGCTGAGCTTCTAAACTAAAAACAGACTAGGAAGAAGATGCTAACTGCTTCTGAATCGTTAGCCATTGAAAACCCTATGAATAGCAGTGGAATACTGCCACACAGCACCTGGATATTGAAACATGATGACATGTACAAGAATATTGTCAGATATAGTTCCAGAAGATGAGCCCCTCAGGTTGGAAGGCTCTCAGAATACAACTGGGGAAGGAAGAGTTGTCTCCTCAAAGTAGACTGGACCGTGATGGCACAAATGCAGTAAAGCTTTCTAGATCTTTATTTGCTGACGGGGTACAACTCAAAATGAAGAGGCAAGCTGCAAACATCCATTTAATAATTGGAACATGAATTGCACAAAGTATGAATTTAGGAAAATTGAGAGTTGTCAAAAATGAAATGGAACACGTAAAGGTTGATAGACTAGGCACTGTTGTTTTGTGCTATTGAGTAGGTTCCACAAGGTCAGCAGTCAAACCTCACCTGTCACTCCTTGGAAACCCTTGTGGTTCAAACTGACCTTGCAGTCCAGTGCATTATCCTGCAACGCCACACCAGGACTCCATCCTAGGCATTAGTAAGCTGAAATGGACTGGTATTAGCCAGTTTGAATCTGATAGGTCATATGATTCACTATGCTGGGAATGACAAATTGAAGAGGAATGGCATATGTTCATAATCAAAAAGAACATTCCATCATCTATCTATCTTGAAGCATAAAGCTACCTGCGATAGGATAGTATCCATACGCCTACAAGAAAGACCGGTAAATACCACTATTATTCAGATTTGTGCATCAACCACTAAAGCCAGTGATGATTAAATTGAAGAATTCTGCCAACTAAGTAAAATATAATGAAATGTGCAAAGACGGATATAGAAAACCAAAAGGGAAGAATATCCTCAGCATGTCTCAGACTGAGGGAACTAAAGAAAGGCTTCAAGCCTCAACTTACAATATTGAAGGATTCTATATCCAAAATATTTAACCATGCAGAAAACATCAAAGGAAGATGGAAGGAAAGATTAAGAGTCAATGATACAATTGTGCTCATTGGCAAAGAACAAGGCTCTGGAAATTGATGGGATACAAATTGAAATCTTTCAACACACCTGATACAGCACTGGAGGAACTCACCCATCTCTGTCAAGAAATTTGGAAGACAGGTACCTAACCTAGTCAACTCATTGGAAGAGATCCAATTTGTGCTCATTCCAAAGAGAGGTAGCCCAATGGAATGCAGAAGTCATTGGACAGTATCATTAATATCTCATGCAAGTAAAATATTGCTAAAGATAATTAAAAATGGCTACAATAGTACATTGACAGTGAACTGCCAGAGGTTCAAGTTGGATTCAGATGAGGATGTGGAATGAGGGATATCACTGCTGATGTCATATGGATCTTGGCTGAAATCAGAGAATACCAGAAAGATGTTTACCTGTCAAGTAGAACAAAGGAATACTGAATGGTTTAAAATTAGGAAAGGTATTTGCCAAGGTTGTATTCTTTTACTATACTTATTCAATCTCTATGCTGAGAAGTTGGATTATATGTAGAAGAATTTGACTTCTGGATTGGGGGAAGACTGATTAACAGCCTGTGGTATGCTGTTAATAAAACTATGCTTGCTAAAAACAAAGAGGACTTAAAATACTTATTGATGAAGATCAAAGCCACAGCTTTCAGTATGGATTGTACCTCAATATAAAGAAAAGAAAAAATAACCTCACCACTGGACCAAACCAATAAATAATATCAAGATAAATGGAGAAAAGATTGAAGTTGTCAAAGACTTCATTTATCTTGGATCCACTAACTCACAGAAGCAGCCGTCAAGAAATCAAATGGCATAGTGCATTCAGCAAATCTGCTGCACAAGACCTCTTTAAAGCGTTAAAGAGTAGTGATGTCAGTTTAAAGACTAAGGTGTGCCAGCCCAACTCATGGTATTTTCAGTAACCTCATATGCATGTGAAAGTTAGACAGTGAATAAGGAAGACTAGAAGAATTGATATATTTGAGTTATGCTGTTGAAGACAAATATTAAAATACCATGGACTGCTATAACAAACACATTTGTGTTGGAGAAGTACAGCTAGAATGTTCCTTAGAAGCCAGGATGACGTGACTTCATCTCTCATACTTCGGATATATTATCAAGAGGAACCAGTCCCTGGAGAAGGACATCTTTCTAGGTAAAGCGGAGGGTCAGAGAAAAGGAGTAAGTCTACCAAGGACATGAATTGACACCCTGACAGCAGAAATGGGCTCAAGTGTAGGAACAATGATGAGATTGGTGCAGGACGGGGCAGTATTTTATTCTGTTGTGCACAAGGTCGCTATGAGTCAGAACTGACTCTATGACACTTACAACAACAACAAGTAACTGCCACCTAGTGTACGATTCCATATCCTAGTGTGTTAGTGCTGCTGTAACAAAAATTCCACAAGTGGGTGTCTTTAACAAATGGCTACTTATTTCCTCACAGTTTGGTGGTGGTGATTGTGTGCTGTGGAGTTGGAACAAACTCATAATGACCCTGTACGGGGTTTCCAAGGCTGTAAATCTTTACGGGAGCAGAAAGCCTCATCTTTCTCCCATGGAACAGCTGGTAGTTTCGAACTGCTGACTTTATGGTTCACAGCCCGATTCGTAACTGGTTTAGGAGACTAGAAATCCAAATTCAGGGCACAGGTGTTAGATGAGGACCTTCTCTGTCTGCTCTGGAGAAAATCCTTGTCTTGGATTCTATATCATTCTTCTCAGTGTTCCTTGTGTATTTTCAGGTGGTAGCTCCCTTTTCTCTATTTGTGCTTGCTTTTGTTTTCTGTGCCTAATCTGCCCTTTTAATATCTCAAAAAGGATTGGGTTTAAGGTACACCCTACAGTGATATGGCCTCATTCACATACTAAAGAAAATTCTATTCCCAAATGGAATTACATCTACAAGTATAGAAGTTCGTATTTACATCACAGAGTTTGGGGAGACACAATTCAATTCTGAGCACTCCTTTGGTGTGAAATGTGCAGAACGAGTAATTCCAAAGAGAGAAAATAGAGTGATGGTTGTCCAGGGTTTGGGTGGAGGATTGCATGAATGTGTTTTGTAATGATGAAAATATTCTAAACCACACTCTCTTTTTTTCCCCCAGAAATTTACACATGCTGTTTTTTACATGGTTATTAATTTTAAACACTCCCAGGATATGGAACTTTTGTAAATTTCCCTATCATGGTTTATTACAGATTCAACATCTGGGACCATTGATTAAATCCCAACCAAAACCCTCTTAGTTTAGCTTTGCTACAATCCATTATTTCATATTTGAATATGTTTGGATCCATTCATCATCCAGGATCTCTTCAAATTGACAAGATCACTGGTAATAAAAGGTCAAAATCTACCCAGCTAATACACTCTCCTCTCCCCATCCTGCTGCAGGGGAAGTGAAGTGTGTGAAAGTGTTTGCTAAGGGGACACTTGCCATCTCCGCCTCCAAGGATCACACACTGCGCTTGTGGAACTTACTTTCTGGCCAGGAGAAATTCATTATTTGGGATGGAGGCTCAAAAAATCCCACTGAACCTCAGTTCTGGAACCTTCATGTGGATGAAACAAACAAAGTTGTGTATTCAACAGCTGGTTCTAAGGTAACAAACACTTACCCTGTTTGTAAAGAAAAGCTATGTCCGGAGCATTCAAGACAGAGTAAGCTGTTTCTGAAAGAAGGGGTTCTCCCATGTGAGTGTATAAACAGAGGTACACAATCACTTGAGAGGGTGTTGTTGTTGTTATTGTTAAGTGATGTCAATTCGGTTCCAACTCATAGTGACCCTGTAAAGGATTCCCAAAGCTTTAACTTGGAAGCAGAAAGCCTCATCTTTTTCGCGCTAGAAGAAGTTTCAAACTCCATTGTTAGATTCGGTGATCTTGATAGTTTCTTCTTTACCTAAGATTTAAGACCTTTTTTTCTTTTCTATATATTAATTTTGGTGCTGTGAACTTCCCTATCGGTACAGCTGCACCTTGGAAACCCTATATACAGGGTAACTGTGGGTCGGAATCGACTCGACGGCACCTAACAACAGCTGCTTTACACAGGTCCCACAAACTTTACTATGTTGCATTTTAATTAGCCTTTAATTTAAAATGTTTTTTAAGTTTCCCTTTTTAATTTCTTTTCTGATGCTTAGGTTATTTAGAAATATGTCTTTAGTTTCCAGTTACTTGGGGATTTTCTAGATCGTTTTCTGTTATTTTTCTTTTTTCTAACATAATTTCATTATTATGAGAGAGTAGACTTTGTATGATTTTAATCCTTCTTTAAGGAGCTCTGGTAGCGTAGTGGTTACGAATTGGGCTGTGAACCTTAAGGTCAGCGGTTTGAAACTACCAGCTGCACTGCGGGAGAAAGATGAGGCTTTCTACTCCCGTAAAGATTTATACCCTCGGAAACCCTATACAGGGTCGCTATAGGTCGGAACCGACTCAATGGCACATAACAACAACAACAGATTTATTTTTATTTGTTTTATAGCCAAAATCAAAAGTTCTATAATGATAAACATTTCATGTATATCTTCAAATGATGGTATAACATTGTATCATTCCATTTAGTTAACTATTGTTATTGTTGTTAAGTGCCATCCAGTCGGTACTAACTCATAACAATGCTGTATAGGGTTTCCAAGGAGCAGCTGGTGGGTTTGAACCTCTGACCTTACTGTTCAAACTGCCTTTGTGATTCAGCATATTATTCTGTAGCACCACACCAGGACTCCACATTTAGTCAATTATTGCTGTTGTTAAGTGCCATTGAGTCAGTTACAATTCAGAGCAACCCTGTACAGGGTTTCTGAGGAGCAGCTCGTGGGTTTGAACCACCAATCTTGCAGTTCAAGTTGACCTTGTGTCCAGTGCTTATCCTACAGCGTCACACCAGGACTCAGTGATACCTTAGTGGGTAAGCATAGTATGCAATATGCGTAAGAGCATAGTAACAAGTTGAGGGGCAGAGGATCTTTACAAGTTGAGTGACCTTGGTCATGGCATTTTACTTCTCTAACTTTCAATTACTCATTTACTCAATGAGATCATGCCTACAAAGCACCTCTCATTTTGCTTGGCAGAGAGTAAGCACTATATAATTGAAAGTCCTGGTGTGGGACTGTGGGTTAATGCAAGGTTGGTTTGAACCACAAGATCAACAGTTCAAGCTCACCAGCCGCTCCTTAGAAGCCCTTTACAGGGTTGCTATGAGTCGGCACCAACTTGATGGCACTTAACAACAATTGGTGATTATATTATACTAGTAATAGGTGTAATATTAACGTTAATGTTGTTAGGAGCTTATAAACAATTCTAACACGGGTTGCCAGTCACATGGGGCCCTTGAACATTTGAAATGTAATTGTTCTGAAAGGACATCTGCTGTAAGTTCAAAATTTTAGTATGCTAAAAATAAGAGAAAATATTACAATAATCATCAGGTGCTCTGGTAGCATAGTGGTTACGAGTCAGGCTGCCAACCGCAAAGTCAGCAGTTTGAAACTACCAGTGGTTCTGCAGGAGAAAGATGAGGCGTTCTGCTCCTGTAAAGATTCACAGCCTTGGAAACCCTGTACAGGGTCGCTATGAGTCGGAACCGACTCCATGGTACTTAACAACAACAACATCGCAATACTCATTTTTTATATTAATTGCATGTGGAAATAATAATTTTTAAATACATATTGAGCTAAATAAAGTATATTATTAAAATTGATTTCACCAGTTTCTTTTCACCCCTTTAAAGGTGGCTGATAGAAAACTTTAAAT
>NW_006408960.1:835379-838158 GCF_000296735.1 Chrysochloris asiatica
AGAGATTCTACCTTCCTCCTTGCCCTCTGGATCTAGGTTCCCTCTTGAAAGCTTATAAGCCAGTCACTTCTTGCCTTTGTAGCCCCTCCTGTACATGCAGTTTTATGAAGCTATTTTCCCAACTAATATATGAATTTTCCTTTGACCCTGTATAGAGTTTCCAAGAAGCAGCTGGTGGGTTTGAACTGTCGATCTTGTGGTTTGCAGTCCAGTGCTGATCCTACAGTCCTCCACAAGGAGTTCTTATATTGTCCTAGGTACATACATGGTTACTTACTCAACTCTAACCAAAGGTTGGCAGTTTGAACCCACCCAGAGACACCTTGGAAGACAATCCAGGTGACCTGCTTCTGAAAAGGCACAGCCTTGAAAACTCTAGGGAGCAGTTCAGCTTTGCACACCTAGAGTTGCCATGAATTGGAATAGATGCCACAATAAATAACGGCAAAATGGAAAGTGATTACATTAGATTTCATAAGTGTTAGGATTCCAACACATGGCTTGGGGAGTACAATTCAATTGAATTCAGTCTCCTGTTGAGTTGTCTTTTCCATTTCATTACTTCATTAGGTGAATGCATGGTGTTTGGAAACCGCAAAGCCTGTGTTCCGTATTCTGGGAGATGCCTCTGACGCCTGGGTCTGTACAGCAGTACTTGACTCCCAGGCCCGGCTGTTGGTGGTGTCCAAGCATGGTGTGGTCAGCCTGTGGAGCTCTGTCACAGGAAAACTGCAGGGGAAGCAACATCTATCCAGCGTCAAAGAAGAAACACCTATCTGTGGGGTAGCAGTCCAGACACAAGGAAGGTTGGTTGCTGGGTTCAGCAACGGCTCTGTCTCTTTGGTAAGCAACTTTAATGACTGTATGATAACATTAACTCAACTCTAAGGACTCAGATGTCCCAGAAAGTGGAAGAAATCATCTCACCTTAAATCTTGATGTAAATGACATTTGACTTGTTAATTTTTTTGTTGGTGTTGTCTTGTGCTTTTGAGTTGATTCTGACTCATGACGATCCCATGTCCCAAATAGAAATGCACTCCATAGGGTTTTCTTACCTGTAATCTCTATGGAAGCAGATCACGCCAGGACTTTCTTCTGTGGTGCTGTTGGATGGACTCGAACCACCAGTGTTTGGATTGCCAGCTGAGAACAAACCATTTGAGTCACCCAGGGACCTTTTCTTAATTCTAGGGATTTATAACTTGGTACAGTTTAGGACCAATAGATCTGTTTTGGAAGAAGTGCAGCTAGAATGCTCCTTGGAGGCCAGGATGGCTAAGCTTCGTCTCTTCTACTTTGGACATATTGTCCAGAGGAAACAATCGTTGGAGAAGGATGTCATGCTGGGTAGGGTGGAGGGTCAGAGAAAAAGAGGAAGACCCCCAATGAGATGGATCAGCCAGGTGGCATCATTGATGGACTCAAGTGTGGCAGCGGTAGTGAGGTTGGCCCAGGATCAGACATTGTTTCGTTCTGCTGTGCATGGGGACGCTATGAGTCGGTTCCAACTCGATGGCATCTGACAACAGCGACAACAACAACAGTTTAGGAAACATCTAGTGACAGCTTCTGAGGGTCAGGCACCATGCTAGGTCCTGGAGGGACTATAGAAATACAAGACCCCCCAACCTCACCTTCAAGAAACCTATACCTTTGAGAGGGACAAACTTACTCAAGGATTTAGAGTAACATGCAGAGATGTAGCATGAAGCATACACTTAAAATTCAGCAGCTAAGATGGTGATGAGAATTTGGATCAGGGAAGGAATTAGGGTTTCCAGGGAGTCACTGGGGAGTTTGAACCTCCGACCCTGCCATTCAAACCAACCTTGCGGTCCAGTGTTTATCCTACAGTGCCACACCAGCGTTCCCACAGAGCTAAAAAATTGTGACTTCTGACACCAAATATGCTGTGGAGCTAAAATTCATAAAGTCCTTGTAAAGTGAAAAGTAAGAGAGTTTTTACTAAGAGCAGCCATGGACATAGAGCAACTGTAGGTTGAGAAGAAAATGCTAAAGGCTCCCTGCCGAGGGATTTATAGCACGTTTTATACAGACTGCTTGGCATTTAAAAATGTTACCGGTTTTGATAAGTGTTGTAAAATAGTTGCAGGAAGGTGATGGGTGTTGGTCATAAGACCTTGACATATGGTGATGACTCATGGGACACGATCCATATATGGACACATCTTTCTAGAAGTGCTCCTAACACAATCTTGAGCAAGATATGATCTCATACTTAGGCACTCTCTGGGTAGCTAAGTATAAAAACAATTGTAAGCAAAACATGGTTTTATCATGTATTTTCTGAGAACAAAAAAAAAATCTGGATCAAAACATATCTTACTGTAGAATTCCTGGAACATTTTTCTCCTTGTTTAAGTGTAATCATATTCTTGCTGTGAGTCTTTTGTTACTTGTGAAATCAGTTTAGAGGCTAATGTTAGCAAAGAGGAAGAAAGGAGACCAGGAAGAACACAGAGGTATTGGCTTACTCCTTTGTCAGCCCCTTTAGTAATGCGTGTTGTTGTTGTTAAGTGCCGTCGAGTCGGTTCCAACCCACAGCGACCCTGTACAAGGTTTCCGAGGGTGTAAATCTTTACGGGAGTAGAAAACTTCGTCTTTCTCCTGCAGAGCTGCTGGTAGTTTCGAACTGCTGACCTTCAGGTTCGCAGCCCGATTCGTAATCACTACGCTACCAGAGTTCCTTCAAGTGCCTTAAAATTTTGTGTGGTGCTGTAGGATCAGCACTGGACAGCGAACCACAAGGTCAGCC
>NW_006408960.1:841533-856773 GCF_000296735.1 Chrysochloris asiatica
GCATGGATATTATCCTATCACAGACAGCGTTGTACCTCATGACTGATCTGGATATGTTCTTTTTGACAATGAATGCAGCACCATTCCTCTTCAATTTGTCATTCCAGGCATCATAGTAAACCATGTGGTCATCAGATTCAAAATGGCCAATACCAGTCCATTTCAGCTCACTAATGCCTAAGATATCAATGTTTCTGTGTTCCATTTCATTTTTGACCACTTCCAATTTTCCCAGATTCATACTTCGTACATTCCATGTTCTGATTTTCAATGGATGTTTCCAGCTGTTTCTCTTCATTTTGAGTTGTGTCCCATCAGCAAATAAAGATCCTGGGAGCTTTTCTTCCACAGGCTTTACTCCATTCGCGTCATCACGGTCAAGTCTACTTTGAGGAGGCAGCTCTTCCCCAGTCTCATTTTGAGTGTCTTCTGACCTAAGGGGCTCATTTTGTGGCACTATATCTGACAGTGTTTCTCTGTTATTCATAAGGTTTTCAGTGACTAAATATTCAGAAGTAGTTCGTCATTCCTTCTTCCTAGTCTGTCTTCATCTGGAAACTCATCTGAAGCCTGTTCACCAGGGGTGACCCGACTGGTATTTAAAATACTGGTGTCATAGCTTTCAGAATCACAGCAACTCACAAGCCGTCATAGATACCACTTTATTATGCCTGTTGTTGTTTTTGAGTGCTGTCGAGTAGATTCTGACTCATAGTGACCTAGCATAGGGTTTCCGAGGCTGTAAATCTTACAGGAACAGAAAGCCTTAGTTTTCTCCCACAGAACAGCTGGTAGTTTTGAACAGCTGACTGTGAGATTAGCAGACCTATTCATAACCATTAAGCTACCAGAGCTCCATTTACTATGTCTAGGAAGTCTATAATTTAAAAGAAAACAAAAACACATGCATGAAAATTAACAAGTGTAGGTGAAGATTGTAGAGAAATGGGAACCCTCATGCATTGCTGGTGGAATGCAAAATCATATGCCACTGTGGAAAACAGCATGACAATTCCTCAAAAAGTTTAACATTGAATTGCCATGTAAGCCAGCAATTCTACTCCTAGTATCTACTCTTAAGAACTGAAAGTGAAAACAAAAAGATACTTGTACATGAAAGTTCACTGTAGCACCATTCACAATAACCAAAGGGTGGAAGCAACTCAAGTGTCCATTCACAGATGAATGGGCAAACACAATGTGGTCCACCCATACAATGGAATTTTTACTCCGTCATATAAAGAAATGAAGTCCGGATGCATACATACCTCAACATGGGTGAACCTTGAAAACATGCCGAGTGAATTACATTAATCACAAAAAGGTAAATATTTTGTGATTCCACTTCTAGAATGAACTATTTAGTGTAAGCAAGAGAATACAGACTAAAGTTAATTTGTGGTTACCAGGGATGTCTGGGAGGGAAGGAGAAAAGGGGACTCATTTTTTAGGGGACACTGTCTATTAAGGATGATGGAAAACTTTGAAAATGGATCTTTGTGATGGCTGTACATCATGGTGAACATAATGTCATTGAAAAATATATGTGAAGAATGTTGAAATGGCAAAAGTTATGCTACATATAATTTTTACCACTCTATATAGATATATAAAGGAGCTCTGGTAGCGTAGTGGTTACGAATTGGGCTGCGAACCATAAGGTCAGCAGTTCGAAACTACCAGCTACTCCGCGGGAGAAAGATGAGGCTTTCTACTCCCGTAAGGATTTACACCCTCGGAAACCCTGTACAGGGTCGCTATGGGTCGGAACCGACTCGACGGCACTTAACAACAACAACAACATATAGATATATATTTAAAAAAAAAAAAAATCCGTAGATTTCTACAACTCAGAGATGATGGAAATGGTGCCTTATGCTAGCTCCAGCCTCTGTTTTTGTTTTTTATTTTAATTTTTTTGGTGAGAAAATGCACAGGAAAGCATTGGAGAATACAACTTCTGTATTTACAGCTCAGTGCATTGATTACAGTTTTCATGATGTGCCACCATTGTCTCAATCCTGTTCCAAAATGTCCAAAATTAACGTGACCTCAATGCCCTTGAAGCAAAAACTCCCTCTTCCCTCCTCCCTCCCAGCCCTGGTAATGACTAATAATCTCTGGTTTCTATTTGCTTATTTAATACAAGTGAGGTCATACAGTATTTGTCCTTTTGCAACTGACTCAGCCCAATGTTTCCAAGGTTCATCGATGTGGTGGCAGGCATCGGGACTTCATTGCTCTTTATGGCTGTAATATTCCATTGTGTCTACCCACCCAGCCTATGTTCTGACCTTATTTGACATCGCTCCTCCATGGAAGATGGAGTGCTAGAATCTTCGTTGGTTCCCTGGGTGGTTTCAACAACAATGAATGGCGTTGGCAATAATAATGATGGTGATAGCTCCCATTCTAGGTGTTGGGGGCACCACCATTCAAGGTACTTCCTAGACAGCAGTCGCCTTGTTGTTGTTGTTAAGTCGACCCATAACAAACCCTGTATAAGGTTTCCGAGGAGCAACTGGTGGGTTTGAACCACCAACCTCATGGTTGAGTGCTTATCCTACAGCGCCACATCAGGACTGCAGAATGGGTTTTAGTGTCATCATTTAACACTGAGACTCCTGAGGGGATCAGGAACTGGTTTAGGGTCATCCAGTTAATGAGTGGTGTGCCCAACAAGGTATCTAAGCCCTAACCCTAAACTCTGAGGCTTAGATTGATGGACATTGTCTCAGTGTTCTTCACTGAGGTAACACAAGGACCACAAATGAGTGACTTTCAAGAACAGAAATTCATGTCTCAGTTTAGGAGGCTGTTTGTGTTGTTATGCAAATATGGAGAAACTAAAGATTATCAGTGGTTACCAGGGTTAGGAGGGAAGTAGAGAGGGAGAGGTTTTGCTTAAGGGACAGTGTTGTTGTTGTGAAGTGCCATTGAGTCAGTTCTGACCCATAGCGACCTTGTATAGGGTTTCTGAGGAGTGGCTGGTGAGCTTGAACCGCCAACCTCGTAGTTCAAACTGACTTTGCAGTCCAGCACATTAATCCATAGTGCCACACCAGGCCTCCTTAAGGGCAGTTGTTCTTGTTGTTGTTAAGTGCTGTCAAATTGGTTCCGACCCATAACGACCCTGTATAGGGTTTCCGAGGAGCAGCTGGTGAGCTTGAACTGCCGACCTTGCAGTTCAAACGACTTTGCAGTCTGACACGTTACCCCACAGCACCATACCAGGACTCCTTAAGGGCAGTTGTTGTTGCAGTAAGGGTATGTTAATGAAGGTGGAATTTTCTAGAAAATGTAGTAATGGAGTCTTGCTTGGTGTGGTGGTACAGGATATTGCACTGGGCTAGCAGTTCAAACTCACCAGCCACTCCTCGGAAACCCTATACAGGGTCACTATGAGTTGGAAACGATAGCACTTGATAACAACAACAACAGTAGACACCATGAGCAGTTCTGACTCATGGCAACCCAATGTGTGCAGGGTAGAAGAGCTCCAGACATTTTCCAAGGCTGTGAACTTTCCAAAGGAGATCACTAAGCTTTCCAAGACTCCTCTGGGTGGGTTTAAACCTTTGGGCTACTAGTCAGACCCTTAAACCATTTGTGCCACCTGGGGACTCCTGTTAAAAAAAAGCTAGCATCCTCAAGGCAGGGCTCTGACTCTAAAGGAAGGATCTCTCTTCAGCTCTGGGAGATGATCCTTATCACAGCTTCTGTGGCCCTAAGTTCCTGGGTTCCTTGACGATCTCTGCATTGCATCCATCTTTTTTCCCTATATTGCACTTGCTTCTCTCTGTGTCTGGCCTAAGTGTTTGGACTACTAGCCAAAAGGTTAGTGGTATCTTCCCAGAGATGCCTTGAAAGAAAGGCCTGGAAATCACAGCCTGTTTTCAACTAGGATTACAGCCACAGGTATAGGAGTAAGGGTTCTAACACATATATTCTTGAGGGGGAAACACAGTTCAATCACTATCCGACATCTTTGATTGTGCACAGGTTTCCTCCGAAGGAGACAGCCTGCTAGAGAAACTTCCAGAAGCTGTGGGATTCCTGGTGATCTCTGAGGATGAGTCCCTTCTTGCTGCAGGTAGTGTTTGGTTCTCATTTATGGGTGTAGAAGAAGGCAGACTAGAATTTGGTTGTCAGTAAGAAGGGGTTTGGGGAAAGGGAAAGATCGCAGATTGGCAAACCTTTTCTTATCAAGGACCAGATAGTAACTCTTTTGGGAGTTGCAAAGCCTTATGGGCACCATTGTAAAAACTAGACTCCACTCTGCCACGGTGTATTGTAGACAATACAGCCAATGGATGAATGTGGCTGTGTGGTGATAAAAAGGCCCCTGGGTGGCACAGTTTGCAGTTAACTCCTAACTGAATGAAGCTTCACGCACCCAGTGAAACCATTGAAGAAAGGTCTGGTGAAGAAAAGCCGTTGAAGAAAAGTCTGTAAAGACTTCAGCTAAGAAAACCCCAGTTTTCGTTCTAGTTTGTAACATTTGGGAATGCCAGCAGTTGGAAACCGCAGCAATGGGAATGATTTTATTTTTCTATCTTACTCTGTGCTAGCTTTGCACTGGGTACAGGGATACAATTGTGAACCCAAACAAGCAGTTCTTGCCTTCCAAAATGCTACATCTTTGCTGTTGTCATTAGGTGTCGTTGAGTCAGTTCAGACAACAGAACGAAACACTGGCCAGTCTTGTGCCAACCTCACAGTTATTACACTTAAGTTCGTTACTGCTGCCACAGTGTCAACCCATCTTGTTGGTGGCTCTTCTTCTTTTTTGCATGATGTCTTTCTCCAGGGACTGGTCCCTCTTAGTAGCATGTCTAAAGCATGAGAAATGAAGTTTTGCCATCCTGGCTTCTTAGGATCAAAACCCTGTAGTCTTGTTGTTAAGTGCTGTCAAGTTGGTTCCAATGCATATGGATCATATATCCTGTGTCTAATCTGCACCTTTCTTATTTCAAAATGAGAGCAGTGACTGGTTTAAGACACACCCTACACTGATATGGAATCACAGTGTGTTGCTGCGGATTAATGCACTGGACTGCAAGGTCTCTTTGAACTGCAAGGTCGGCAGTTCAACAAGCTCTCCAGCCGCTCCTTGGAAACCTTATATAGGGTTATTATGAGTCGGAATCGTACTTAACAACAACAACACACTGATATGACCTCATTAGCACAACATAGAAAACTCTACTCCCAAATGGGATTACTCCCAGGAACAGTAGAAGTTAGGATTTCAACTCATATTTTGGGGGGACAGAACTCAATTCATAACAGGGGCTGTATCTCTCTCATTGCTCACTGTGTTCCTTCTGCTGACACGTAAGAGATGCTCAGAAAAGTTAAGGCTGATTGATTGGTGATTCTCATACTCAAGGAACAGAAGGGAAACCCTGTCCCTCTCATTTCAGGCTTCGGAAGATCTGTGCGAGTATTCTTGGCGGACTCACAGGGCTTCCATCACTTCATGGCCACAGATCTGGAACACGAGGACACGGTGGAGACAGCTGTCTTTGGTCCCAAGAACAACCTCATTGTCACAGGGTCCCGTGACTCACTCATTCAGGTGAGGGGGAGATCCCACTAACATCCTCCCTTCTGTCCCAGAATAGAAAATATGATTCTTTGGGGACCTTTTGGCATCCAGGAATAGAAGCCCATGAAACGTAGCACAGACAAAGCGAGACAGGTCATCAGGAAACTATGGGAGTGCGTCTGTGGAAGCAGGGTGGTTACTCAGTCAGTGACGGAGATAGTGTTCCAGATGAACCTGAAACACTGGGAAGACGTGTCCTGCAGGCAGAGCAGGATGCAAGAAGGAAATGATGGTCAAGCTCAAAGTTACTGAAGCTGACATGAAAACGACACAGTAGGATGATGATTAGGGACCCCGGAGAGCTTTAGTATGTGTGGGTTATACATACCATTAAGAGAGAGATAGACAGATCGCTGCCATTGGACAATGGAAGTTCTGACCTCTGGACAACAAAACCAAATGCTGCCTAGTCTGGCATCATCCTCATGGTCCGCAGCATTTCCGTGGCCACTGTGCCAAGCATCTAACTGAGCGTCTCCCTCACCATCGCTGTCCCCCTTCTTCACCAAATACAATGCCCTCCAGCAATTGGTCCCTTCTGATGGCATGTCTAAAAGAAGCAAGTCAGACAATGCTTTGCTGTGATCCATAGCTTCTCACTGACTCATTTGTGGAAGTAGATTACCAGGTATTTCTTCCTAGTCTCTCTTAGTCTAGAAATTCTGACAAAACCTGCTCACTATGAATAACTCTGCTAGTATTTGAAGTCGCTTCCAGCATCACAGTAACACGGAGGTTGCCACAATACAATAAACTGAGTGATGGACATAGAGATAGATAGATTTTTAAAGCAAATGATTTATTTTGGAGGAGTTCGTGGGTGGCACAAACAGTTAAGTGCGTAACTACTAGCCAAAAGATTGGGGTTCAGACCCATTCAAAAGCGCCTCAGAAGACAGGCCTGACAATCTGCTTCTAAAAGTTCACAGCCTCGAAAACCTTGTGGAGTATAGTTTACTCTACACATGCAGGTTTACCAGAAGTCACACTCACCTGGATGACAATGGGTTACTTGCTATTTGGAGTTAATGTTTGATATTTGGAAGACGAGTTTCAAATAGAGTACAGATGATACTGCCTCTCTGGGAGGGGTGGCTATAGAAGCCACCATTCAATACACTTCCCAGACAGTACTAGCCCTATAGGGTGGTCCTAGTATCGTCATCATTTAACAGGTGAGACACTGAGGCTCTAAGAGAATCAAGGACGGGCTTACAGTCATCCAGCTATTGAGTGGTGCTGCCCAGCATGGAATCCAAGCTCGAACCCTAAATCCAGTGGCATTTATTGATAAGTATTGTCACAGTGCCCTGCGGCTGCTAGAGCTCAAATACCACAAGTGGATGGCTTTAAAGAACAGAAATGTATGTTCTCACAGTTTAGGAGGTTGCTGTTTTTCTTAGTTGCCACTGCGTCTCTTCTGACTCATAGAGACCCAATGTGGGCAGAGTAGAATTGCTCCAGAGATTTTCAAGGCTGTGATCTTTTGTTACACCTTTTACCTATCTTCCTTCAGTGTAAACCTCTCACATTATCCTGATACATTTATCAAAATTAAGACATCAATGCTAGACAATACTATCAACGGATCTACAGACTTTACTGAGATTTCACCAGTTTTCCCACAAATGTCCTTTTTCAATTCCAGGATCCAATTGAAGGTCCTGCAACACATTTAGTATCTATGGCTAGTCACAAAATCTAAGATTAAAACTGAGGAAACCCAAAAATATGTATTCATTGATTCATTCTAAAATAACAAAACCATTACATGTTAACATAAATAACTTGGCTTTATGAAAAAATACTTAAAAAAAAATTTTTTAGCGGTTTTACTTGACTTTAGAGAGACATCTGGATGGAAAACCACCAGGTTATAAAAACAGGGCAATTTCAGCATGAGTTCTGAGTAGGCAAGGAACAAAGAACATACGGCATATGGCAAGGAACATACAGACAAATGGCATATGGACATACAGCCAGGAACAATAAAATCATTGGTTATTTTTGATTGAGGTCACAAAGGAGTTTAATTTTTTTTGGAAAAGGCTTTTCTATTCTAGTAAATACACATGCTTAAATATATTTAGGTAGGTTACAAAATTTACAATCATACTTGCAAAATGCTTACAATGTATACTTTTTAGAAAAGGTTATTTAAAACAAAAGGTTATAAACCTATCTAAATTGATGTAAAACATTTCTTAGATGATTTTATTTCTTGACTGCTGCTTCCATAGATATTGATTATGGATCCAAGTGAAGTGAAATCCTTGACACATTCAAGGATTTTCTGCATTTATCATGATGTTGCTTATTAGTCCAGTTGTGAGGATTTTTGCTTTCTTCACATTGAAGTGTAATCCATACTAAAATCTGAAATTGGTCTACAAGTCCTCTTCACTTTCAGCAAGCAAGGTTATGTCATTTGCATATCACAGGTTGTTAATGTGTCTTCCTCCAATCCTGATGCTGAGTTCTTCACACAGATTGAGCAAATCTGAGGAAAGGATACAATCCTGATGCACACCTTTCCAGATTTTAAAATACACAGTGTCCCTTTGTTCTATTTTTAATGGCTACCTCTTGGTCTACGTACAGGTTTTCCATGAGCACAATTAAGTGCTCTGAAGTTCCCATTCTTCTCAGTGAAGTCATAATTTGTTATGATCCACACAAATGAAGTCTTTGACAGCTTCAATTTTTTTTTCTCCGTTGATCACAATGCTATTCATTGGTCCAGTTATGAGGATTTTTCTTTCCTTTACATTGAGGTACAATCATATGTAAGGCTGTAGTCTTTGGTCTTCATCAGTAAGTATTTTAAGTCCTCTTTGCTTCTGGCAAACAAGATCTGTACTCACCATATATGTTCTAGCTTCCTAAACTGTGAGAAAATAAGTTTCTGTTCTTTGAAACAACCCACTTGCAGTATTTCTGTTATAGCAGCTCTTAGAGATTAAGATATTGGGGTTCCTGTAATACACTTTGTTCTGTTCTTTGTTCTCAGGTATGGAGTCTGTCGGAGCAGGGGACCCTGCTGGACATCCTCGAAGGTGTTGGGGCCCCTGTGAATCTGCTGGTCCGAGTCGGGGACTTGGTGGCATCTGGTTCCCAACAATCTTCGTCTTTCAAAGTCTGGGACCTCGCCTATTCTCAGAAGCCACGGGTCTCTGCCCCGTTTCTGGATCGCACTGGCCTCACTGCCGTGTCTCACAATGGAAGCTACATCTATTTCCCCAGGATTGGGGACAAAAATAAAGTCACCATCTGGGACTTGGCGGAAGGTTTGTAAAATCTAAGTATGGTCACAATGACTTACTTGTATTATTTTTGTGGGTTAAGAATTGAAGTCCCCATAACTCCAGAAAGGTTGAAGGTGACTAATAGAAAACTGAACTTGATTTTATACATTTCCAGCATAAAGTGGTTGGTAATCTAGCTGTCGTTGAGTCCACCCCTAATTTATGACAGCCCCAGATGTTACAGTGTAACATTTGTTACAGTGGGTTTTCTTGACTGTGATCTTTTTACAGAGTCCTGGTGTGGTGCTGTAGAATAAGCACTGGACTGCTAACAAAAAGGTTGGCAGTTCAAACCCACCAGCTGCTCCTTGGAAATGCTATCCAGGGTCTCAATGAGTCAGAACTGACTCAATGGCACTTAACAACAACAATAACAATCTTTTTACAGAAGCAGTTTTCCAGGTTTTTCTTCCACAGCACTGCCTTGATTTGAACCATTTTGGTTAGCAGTTCATTGCAAACCGCTTGTGCTATCCAGGTTCCTTGAGAATTTAGTTGTTGATCCTAATTTTATTTCAGGTTACGTAACAACAGAGCCCAAGTCAATAGGGGAGGAGTCACTGGAAAAGAGATGAGAATAGTTGTACATCTTGAAGAATGAAGTCAATGGCACTGAATTGTACTTACAGAAATAGTTGAATTGGCATATGTTATACTGAGTACATTTTCCATAACAACAATGAAAATTATAAAAAAATATACTTTTGTAAAAAGAACTCATCAGGTAATAGGCTCTGTTTTTGACATGGCCTCCTCCTCTTGGCAGGTGAGGAACAAGATGCTCTGGACACTTCCAATGAGGTCAAGTGTCTGGAAGTGGCTGAGCAGACCAAGCTCCTGTTCACTGGCCTGGTGTCCGGGATTGTCCTCGTGTTCCCCCTGAATTCCCGGCAGGATGTGATGTGCATTCCGCCTCCAGAGGCCCGCAAAGCCATCAACTGCATGTCACTGAGCAAGGGTGAGGAGCGCCTGGCCATCGCTTATGACAACATTGTCCTGGTGCTGGATATCAGTCCCGGGGACCCCTGTCCTGTCATCGATGGCCCGACCTACACCTTTTATACCCAGCTGCCAGAGACCATCACCAGCGTGGCCGTGCTGGCTGACTACCGTGTGGTCTACGGCATGACCAATGGCGACCTCTTTCTCTACGAGTGTGCCAATTCCAAGGTGTTCCCTTTGGAGGCTCACAAGAGCCGGGTCACCTGCGTGGAGGTCAGTCACAAGGAACAGCTGGCCGTGAGTGGATCAGAGGATGCCCTGCTCTGCCTCTGGGACCTGCAGGCATGCAAATGGAAGTTTGAGATGAGCTACACGGTACGTGACCCACCACAACACTTTCCCATGATGTCCTAGCTTTAGGAAACTGATCTTGTTGTTAATTGCTGTTGAATCAATTCTGTTTCACCGCCACCTCATAAGTGTAGAGTAGAACTGTATTCCGTAGAGTTTTCAAGGCTGTAACCTTTCAGAAGCAGATCACCAAGTCTGTCTTCTAAAGAACCTCTGGGTGGGTTCAAACCACCAACCTTTCACCTTGTAGATGAGTGTGTAACTATCTGTGCCAACCAGGGACTCCCTTAGAAAACTAATGACAGCTTTCACTTATTAAGCGCATACTCTGTGCCATCAGCTTGAGACACGAATAATAAGGGCAGATGAAGGAAGTCTTAGTTTGAGTTCTCTAGAGAAGCAGAACTAGCCAGGTCTACCTACCTATCCATCTATCTATCTGTCTGTCTTCTATTTTTTTAGCTATATGATGCTTACCTCACATCTTATATATAGATACCCTGGTGGAACTATGAGGCAAGCATTAAGCTGCTAACTGCAAAGTCTTTGATTCAAACTCACTAATTGCTCTATGGGAGAAAGATGAGGTTGTCTGCTCCCATAAAAGTTTGTTGTTGTTAAGTGCTGAGTACCAACTCATAGTGACCTTATGCACAACAGAATGAAACACTGCCCGGTCCTGTGCCAAAAAGGTTTATAGACATCAAATGACATATTGCATCAGGCAAATCCTCTGCACAAGATCTCATCAAAGTGTTCAAGAGCAAAGAAGTCAGTTTGAGGACTAAGGTGCGCCTGACCCAAGCCATGGTATTTTCAATATCCTCATCTGCATGTGAAAGTTGGACAACAAATAAGGAAGACAATAGAAGAATTGATGCATTTGAGTTATGGTGTTGGAGGAGAATATTGAAAGTGCCATGGGCTGCCAGAAGAACAAATAAATCTGTATTGATAAAACTACAGCCAGAATGCTCCTGAGAAGCCAAGAAGGCCAGACTTTGCCTCTCATACTTCGGACATATTATCAGGAGGGACCAGTCCCTGGAGAAGGACATCATGCTTGGTAAAGTGGAGGGTGAATGTCAAAGAGGAAGACTTCCAATGAGATGGATTGGCACAGTGTCAGCAGCAATAGGATCAAGTGTAGCAATAGGATCAGCTGTACTTCTTCCAAACAGATTTGTTTGTTCTTTTGGCATCCCATGGCACTTTCACTATTCCCCTCCAACACTATAACTCAAAAGCATCAGTTCTTCTACAGTCTTCCTTATTCACTGGCCAACTTTCACATGCATATGAGGCTATTGAAAATACCATGGCTTGGGTCAGGCACACCTTAGTCCTCAAGCTGACATCTTTGCTCTTGAACACTTTAAAGAGTTTTTGTTCAGCAGACTTGCCTAATGCAACACATCCATTGATTTCTTGACTGCTGCTTCCATGAGTTTTGAATGGGAATCCAAGCAAAATGAAGTCTTTGACAACTTCAATCTTTTCTCCATTTATCTTGATGTTATTTATTATTGATCCAGTGGTGAGGATTTTTGTTTTCTTTACATTGAGGTGCAAATCATACCAAAGGCTGAAGAAGAAGGATACAAAAACCAATGAAAGAACAAGAGCTCTGCCTGAGTATCTATATATATTCTCAAGGCAGGAGACTTCCCTTTCAACTAACTGGTTGATCACATCAGTCACACTATAGATGGGGATTGCATTATACACATTACAGTGGAGTGCTTTATGGAAGGTGGTAAGATTACATTACTTTACATTATATTGCATTATGTTACATTGTGTTGCATTGAAGTACAGCAACCAGAACAGTAGCCAACCAAAACATTGAGAATTATTGTCTTGCCAAGTTGTTACATAAAATTAACCATCACACTTTGGGCACCAAAACACTCAGCAATTATAAGGTTGTTGTTGGTGGTGTTAGGTACCCTTAAGCCAGTCTGACTCCTAGCAATCCAAGGCACAACAGAATGAAACACTGCCTGCCTCTGTACCGTCCTCACAATTGGTATGTTTAAGCATGTTGTTGTAGCTACTGGGCCAATCCATTTCATTCTTCTTCTTTTTCACTGACCCCTACTTTACCAAGCATGTCCTTCTCCAGACCCTCCTGATAACATGCCCAGAGTACATGAGACAAAGTCTTATCATTCTCACTTCTAAGGAGCATTTTGGATGTACTTCTTCCGATACAGATTTGTTCATTTTTCTGGCAATCCATGATTCTTCTACAACACAATAATTCAAAAGCATCAATTCTTCTCCAGTCTTCCTATTCATTGTTCAGTTTCACATGTATATGAGGTGAATGAAAAAAAATCATGGTTTAGATCAAGGGCACCTTAGTCCTCAAATTGATATCTTTGCTCTCTAACACTTTACAGAGGTCTTTTGGAGCAGATTTGCTCAATGCAATCTGTCATTTGATTTCTTGGCGGCTGCTTTCATAAGTATTGATCCAAGCAAATGAAATCCTCGACAACTTTAATAATGTCTGTGTTTATCATGATGCTGTTTATTGATTTGCTTGTGAGGACTTTCATTTTCTTTCTGTTAAGGTGTAATCCATACTGGAGGTTGTAGTCTTTGATTTTCACCAGTTAGTGCTTCAAGACCTCTTAGCTTTCAGCAAGCAAGGTTGTGTCATGTGCATTTCACAGGTTGTTAATGACTCTTCTGTAATCTTCATATAATCCAGCTTCTTGGATTATTTGCTCAGATGGAATAATATAGATGGAATATGTATGGTGAAAGGATACAACCCTGGCACACATTTTTCCTGATTTTAAAGCATTCAGTATCCCCTTGTTATGTTTGAACAACTGTTTCTTGGTCTATGTACAGGTTGCCCATGAGTATAATGAAATGTTCTGGGATTCCCATTCTTCTTGATGGAAATTCGTAATTTACTATGATCCATATAATCAATGTCTTTTGCACTGTCACTAAAACAAAGGGAAACATCTTTCTGGTATTGTTTGCTTCCAGCAAAGATCCATCTGACATCAGCAATTATATCCCTCTTTCCACATCTTCTTTTATTCTAAATCTGGATGGAATTTCTGGCAATGTACTGCTGCAACTATTTTTAAATTATCTTCAGCAAAATTTCTTTTGTGTGGTATTTATGATATATGCTGTTCAGTAATTTCCACATTCTGTTGTATCATCTTTTTTGGAATGAGCGCAAAGATAGATCTCTTCCAGTCAGTTGTCCAGGTAGCTGTCTTCCAAATTTCTTGGCATAGACAAATGAGCGCCTTTAGAGCTACATCCATTTGTTAAAGAATTACATCATTTCCTCGAGCTTTGTTTTTGTCAGTGCCTTCAATGCAGCTTGGACTATTTCCTTCAAGGCCATTGGCTCTTGATCATCTGCTACTTCTTGAAATAGTTGAACGTCAACCAATTGTTTTTGGTACCGTAACTCTGTATTCCTTCTAACTTCTTTTGATGGTTCCCATGTCATTCAATTGGTGTTAAGTGCCATCAAGTCAGTTCCAACTCATAGCGACCCTGTACAGGGTTTCCGAGGAGCAGTTTGTGATCTTGAACCACCGACCTTGCAGTTCAAATTGAACTTGCATTCCAGTGCATTAACCCGCAGCACTACACCAGGACTCCATTCAATGGAATCCTTCCATCCTGGGGGCTTGAGCTTTTTCTTCAGTCCTTTCAGTTTGAGAAATACATAGCATGCTCTTCCCTTTTGGTTTTATAACTCTGGGTCTTAGCACTTTTCATTATAATATTTTACTTTGTCTTTTCAAGCTGCCCTTTGAAATCTTTGGTTCAGTTCTACTTGCTTTAGCTATTCTACATTCAAGAGCAAGGGTCTGAATCTCTTCTGAGTCCCATTTTTGTCTTTTCTGTCTTTTTAATGACTTTATTTCTTCATATATAATGTCAACCAACAATTCATCTCGTCTTCGGTCATTAGTGTTCAATGTGTTAAATCTATACTTGAAATGGACTCTAAATTCAGGTGGGATAAACTCAAGCTCAGACTTAGGCCCCTGTGGACTTGTTTTAATTTTCTTCAGCTTGAACTTGAACTTGCAGGTGAGTGATTAAATAGTCTGCTTTGCAATTGGCCATTGGCCTAGTTCTAACTGATGATATTAAACTTCTCCGTTATCTCTTTGCACAGATCTAGTCCATTTGGTTCCTATATATCAAATCCATCAAGGTTCATGTGTATAGTCACTGTTTATGTTTTTGAAAAAAGGTATTTACAGTGAATAAGTCATTGGTCTTGCAAAATTCTATCACACAATCTCTAGCATTATTACTATCACTAAGGCCATAGTTTCCAACTACATTCCTTATTTGGAGTCCTGGTGTGGCACTGTAGGATACAAACACTGAACTGCTAACTACAAAGTCAATGGTTCACACCCACCAGCTGCTCCTTGGAAACCCTATACAGGGTCAGTTTGAGTTAGAACGGAATTGAGGGCACTTAACAACAAACAATCCTTCTTTGTTTCCAAATTTCACATGGCAATGATCAGTAATTAAAAATACATCTAGGCCCCCTTCCAAGACTGAGACGCGGTGGAAATGCATGCTCGGATTGGTGACCACACACATCACCGATGGGGAGAAGTGGGGTAAAGGCAACAATGAAGCGGAAAGCTAAGCCTTATAATATTCAGTGGGCTTCTGTGGACCCAGTTGGGGACCTGGGTGGCAAGCAGTGTGAGGAGACCCGAGGACTCATGGGCCCAGAGTCAGTGACATGGCCACGGAGGACTCAAGTGGAGAATGGAGCTGCCGGCTGATGGGAAGAGAGGGCATGCGCACAAGAACACCCACACTTGCAGATGGTACCCACGTGACCGGTACCGGATGTCTAGATGATCAGAGCTCAACCAGGAGAAGAAAGAAGAAGGGGAAAAAACAACAACAAAAAACGATTGAGCTGATTCAATCTGATGAACTTGACCTATACCTACGAATGCAGTGACTCAAAAGAGGCAACAAATCCTTACAGCAAGAAACATTCCC
>NW_006408960.1:859434-860596 GCF_000296735.1 Chrysochloris asiatica
TCTCTACGCTGGAGAGCAAGTTTCAGAGTCTCTTCTGACATCCATTTTGACCTTTTCCTTCTTTCTTGTCTTCTTAATGATTTTTTGCTATCTTCATGTATGATGTTCTTGATGTCATCCGACAACTCTTTTGGCCTTCGGTCTTTAGTGTTTAATGTGTCAAATCTGTTCTTCAGGTGATCTCTAAATTCAGGTGGGATCTATTCAAGGTCTTATTTTGGCTCTCGTGGACTTGTTTTCATTTTCTTCAGCTTCAGTTTGAATTTGCATAGGAGTAATTGATGGTCTCAGCATAGTAGAACATATGAATATCAGATTAAAAGTGACCAATAGCAGTCTATAACATTAACATAGGATATCAATCATTTCATTTTTTACTACTTTCGTTTTCCTAGAAATGTACTTCGGTACATTTCATGTTCCAATTACTAATGGATGTTTGCAGTTATTGCTTCTCATTTTGAGTCATGCCACATCAGCAGATGAAGGTTCCAAAAGCTTTATTTCATCCACACCATTAAGGATGACTCGACTTTATAGAAGCAGCTCTTCCCCAGTTGTATTTTGAGAACCTTCTAACTTGAGGGGATCATCTCCTGGCATTTTATCAGACTATGTTCTGCTGTTTTCACTAGCCAACTTCAAAAAAAACAACAACAGCAACAACAGATTTCCAGATCCTTCCTCCAAGTCTGTCTTATTCTGGAAGCTTTGTTGAAACCTGTCTATCAAGGATGACTCTGCTGGTATTTGACATACCAGTGGCATAGTTTCTAGCCTCACCGCAGCATGCATGCCACCACCGTATGATAAACTGACAGACAGTGGATTCTGTCTCTAGAGTCACGTTTTAGTCACGGAGGAAGTGTAAGCTCCATGTGGGCATGAGATTTTGTATTTTGCTCACTGAATTATCCCTTGACCCCAGAATGGCTCCGGATATACCCTCAGCGTGCAATAAAATGTTTGTGAAATCAAAGAAAGAAGCAGGGTGGAGACCTGGTTCGCCAGCAGTTTGGCAAGACCTGGGGACTCCTGGGCCCAGAGTCAGTGACATAGTCACAGAGGACTAGAGAGGAGAATGAAGCATCCAGCTGATAAGAAGAGAGGGCATATGCATAAGAACACCCACACTTGCAGATAATACCCACTTGACCTGGCT
>NW_006408960.1:861576-913935 GCF_000296735.1 Chrysochloris asiatica
TAGATAAAGTGGGAGAAAAATGTGAAATAAAACTCAAAATCATGAGAAAAACAAAAAGACCAGGTTTACTGGCCAGATAAGCTGGTGTGTTCCCTCAGCCTTTGGCCCTTAGTCACCCACCAAGTCTGGAACTGAACTCACTCTTGTGTCTCAATTTCCCATCAAACACTAGACAGGTCTTTGAGGGGAACCACAACACTAGGGAGGTAAACACTTCTTTGAACAATCAACCATTTGAGATCAAAGGGGCAGCATTTGCGCAGGGACAGAGGCCAGAAGGGTTAGGAAAGAAGGAGAAATGGAAACAGAAAACACAGGGAGGAAATGGGAGAAGAGATGGCAGTTATGAGTGAAACACAATATATACGGATTGCTGAACGTAAAACTGATGATCTGCTCTATAAACTGTCCCCTAATTTATAATAAAAAGTTAACTTAAAAAAAGAAAAGAAAGAAGCAAATGCATGAGTCATAGAACGATCAGTTTTGAAGAAAACTAAATCCTGGTGTGGTGCTGTAGGATAAGCACTGGACCACAGGCTTAAATGCAAGGTTGGCAGTTCAAACTCACCAGCTGCTCCTCAGAAACCCTATACAGGGTCATTGTGAGTCGGAATCCACTCAATGTCTCTTAACAACAACAACAAGGCAAAGTAAAGGGGTAGAGAAGTGGTAAGGGATGTTGTTTAAGGAGGGATAAGGGAAAGCATGTTGTTAAATGTTGTCGAGTTGGCTTCACCCGTATAGGGTTTCCAAGGAGCAGCTGGTGGACTTGAGGTCCAGTGCATTATCCTGCAGTACCATACCAGGACTCCAGGGAAATCATAGCAACATGTAATCTGCATGGAGGGGTGGGTGGTGGTTATGCATGAGGTATATCAGCTGGCAATCAAACCTTGGTCTCCCACATGGAAGGCAAGAATTCTACCAATGTCTCACTAACATTTGTATAACAAGGGTCATTTAAGAAATTAGGTTCTGTCACTTTCACGCTCCAATACACAAAGTCTCTAAAACCTCTCCATCAAATATCTAAGAAACAAGTTGGTCCTGGGAAGATTCCTGCTACCCATCTCCCCAGGTGTTCATTTGGTCCATCTTCCATGGGGTGCTGAAAAGCCAGGATTCCTGGTCAAATGCATTGGGGCTGATCTTTTAGGAGACTTTGGACTTGGAATCAAGACCACCTTGTCTGTTTCCACAGAGTTCTTACTGTCAAGGTGTACAGTGTGCTTGCTTCTCCAAAGATGACAAATATGTGTATGCAGGCTTGAAGGATCGCTCCATAATTGTCTGGAGTGTGCTGGATGGTGAGTCATTTAATTTTATTGTTGTAAAAATATAGGTAACGCATTTGCCAATTCATTGTTTGCCAATTTAATAACATCGTTTACATTAATCATGCTGTATGAACATCACCCCTAATTGTTGCCAAATTTCTCATCACCATAAACAGAAACTCACTACTTTCTAAACAGTGGCTCCCCTGATCTCCTCCCCCTCCACTCTGGTTGTTGTTGTTGTTGTTACGTGCCGTGGATTCGTTCCGACTCATAGCGACCCTGTACAGGGTTTCCGAGGCTGTAAATCTTTACTGGAGCAGAAAGCCTCATCTTTCTCCCACAGAACAGCTGGTAGTTTCGAACTGCTGACCTTGCGGTTCACAGGCCTGATTCATAACCACTACACTACCAGAGCTCATTCTCCCCTCTGGTAACCACTAATAAACTTTGGTCTCCATAAATTTACCTGTTCTTGTTATTTCATGTAGATGAGATTATACTAGATGTGTCCTTTGGTGATTGAGTTATTTTACTCAGCATAATGTTTTCAAAGTTAATACATGTTATGGCATTCATCAGGGCTTCATTTCTTTATGATTTAGTAGTATTCCATTGTATGTTGGCTTAGGCTATTGTCTGTATAGACCACATTTTGTTTATCCATTCATCTGTTGCTTTCACTGGTTTCCTCCTCTTGGCTATTGTGAAAAGTGCTACCATGAACACCAGTGTGCAGATTTTTCTTTGTGTCCCTGCCTCCATTATTTCTGGATATATAGACCTAGGAATGGGATTGCTGGGTTACATGGTAATTTTATGTTGAACTTTTTGAAGAACTCCAATCTGTTTTCCACAGCAGCGGCACCATTTTGCTTTCCCACCAACAATGGATAAGTGTTCCAATTTCTCCACATCCTTGGCAAAGCATTTGTTGTTTCTTAGTTTTTGTTTTGTTTTTAAATCTTAGCCATTTTAGTGGTAGTGAAGTGGTATCTCATTGTGATTTTGTGGTGCTGTGGGTTAATGCGCTGGTCTGCAAAGTTGGTTTGAACCACAAGGTCGGTGGTTCGAGCTCACCAGCTGCTCCTTGGAAACCCTATACTGGGTTGCTATGAATAAGAACCGACTTGAAAACACTTAACGACAACAGTGGCTAATAAGGAGATCTGGTACTGCAGACGGTTAAGTAGTGAATTGCTAACCACAAGGTCAGCGGTTCAAACCCACCATCTCCATGGAAGCAAGATGAGACTAGGATGTAGACTTCTAACCTCCTAAATGGTAAGAAAATAAATTTCTGTTTGTTAAAGACATTCCTTTGTAATATTTGTGTTATAGCAGCACAAGAGAATGAAGACTTGGCCTAAAGTAAAAGGACTCACCAAATGGCTAACAAGCACATGAAATAGCCTGTAAGTGGAGTTTGCCCCATAAAGATGTGCAGTCTTGGAAACCCTAAGAAAGTTCTACGCTGTCCTATAGTGTTGGTATGAGTCAGAATCGACTTAATGGCAGTGGAAATGGCTAATCATCCCTGGGTAGTGCTTAACAATTTGCCAAAATGTTGGTGATTCAAACTTACTCAGGGTATCTCAGAAGACAGACTTGCTGATTTCCTTTTGAAAACCACCCATTGAAAACCCTGTTGTTGTTGTTGTTGTGTGCTGTGAAGTCAGTTCCGACTCATAGCGACCCTGTACGGGGTTTCTGAGGCTGTAAATCTTTACGGGAGCAGAAAGCCTCATCTTTCTCCTGCGGAACAGCTGGTAGTTTCAAACTGCTGACCTTGCGGTTCGCAGCCCTATTCGTAACCACTACGCTCGCTACCAGAGCTCCTTGTAGATCATATAATTCTACTCCATACATGTGGGGTCGCTGCACATTGAAATCAACAAAATGGACAATGATGTGGATCATCTTTTCTTGCACTCGTAGGCTATTTCATGTACTTGTTGGCCATTTGGTGAGCCCTTTTGCTTTAGGGCATGTCTTCGTTCTCTCTTGCTGCTATAGCAGAAAAATCACACATGAATGTCTTTAACAAACAGAAATTTATTTTCTTACAGGTTAGGAGGATAGAAGTCTACATCCAAGGCACCAGCTCTAGGAAAAGGCTTTCTCTCTTTGGGAGAAGGTGCTTGTCATCTCTCGCCTTTTGTTTCCTGATTCCTTGGAGATCTTCATGTAGCTTGGCATCTATCTTTCCTCATCTCTGCTTGTTTGTTTAATCTCTCATATTTTAGTAGAGATTGACTCAAGATACAGTCCATACTAAATTGTCCTCATTAACATAACAAAGACAACTCATTTCCAAATGGGACTATAACCACAGTAATACCCATTCACTGCCATCTGGTTGATTCAAACTCATAGCAACCCTGTATATGGTTTCCAAAGTTATAAATCTTTACAGAAGCCAAAGCCTCATCTTTCTCCTTTAGGGTGGCTGGCAGATTTGAACTGCCAACCTTGCAGTTAGCAATCCAGTGTTTATCCTATAGCATTGCCAGGGGTCTTTAACCACAAGCATAGAGATTGGGATTTACAACCTATAATCTAGTACATTGAAGTCCTGGTGTGGGGCTGTATGTACCATAAGCACTCGACCTCAAGGTCAGTTTGAACTGCAAACTGGCAGTTCAAACTCACCAACCGCTCCTGGGAAACCCTATACAGAGTCACTATGGGTCAGAACAAACTCAATAGCACTTAACAAAACAACGATCCAGTACATTTTAGTAAATATGCATAGTAAAAAGTCATATTGTTGCTGTTAAGTGTCATCCTGTCATTTCTAACTCATAGTGACCCTGTATAGGTTTCCGAAGAGAAACTGGTAGTTGTGAGCTACCAACTTTGTGGTTAGCAGTCCAGTGCTTATTCAGTGCCACACCAGCAAAAAGTCATGGTGATGGTTGTGTGCTGTGGAGTCAGTTCCTACTCATAGCAACCCTGTTATAGAGTTTCCGAGGCTGTAAATCTTTATGGGAGCAGGAGTCTCATCTTTCTTCCAAAGAACAGCTGGTAGTTTCGAACTGCTGACCTTGTGGTTGGAAGTCCGACTTGTAACCACTATACTGCCAGAGCTCAGAAAAAGGAGAGCTGAGAATTGTGACCTTAAAAGCCCATCCTTGGCAGGTTCACAATATCTCTTCCTACTTCTCCCCCAATGATAAAAATATGTATTGGGCTCACTTTGGGCCAACTCTACACTAAAGATGTGACATGCATAATGTCTTTAAATCCTCAAAATTCCCATTTAAAGATAGGCTCCGATTTCATTGCCATTTTACATGTCTATGAAATAGGGCTCAAGGAGATTTATTGCCATGCTCAGTTTAGCAAAGGGAGTAACAGGGATTTGACTTCATGCAACCAATGCCAGAATGTGTGGGACTGAACCTCTGCTCTATGATTTCCTCATTGTGTCCCTCCCTCTGCCCCCACAGGCACTCTGCTAGCTGTCCAATTTGTTCATGCTGTGGTAAACAAAATCATCCCAACCTCGAATGGTTTTATTGCTCCAACCAGACATGGCTATCTCATCCGTGAGCGTTTCCAATGTCCTTCATCCAGAATCTCGCAACAGGACCCGCTCAAGAACTTCAAGAAGGCAGTGTGGCTGGTCAAATCCAGGCAGAGAGAAGAGCTGGCTAACGCAGCAGGTGCAGCCCAGGACTCAGAAAGTGCTGAGGAAAATGAATCCAAACCTAACAAACGTTCACAAGTCTGTCTAATATTGTAGAACTGCCCCCCCCATGGGGGAATGGAGCGCCAGTGAGTAAGCTGAATGTATCCCAATCTCACTGAAGCAAAGGGAATGTATTTGTTGATGTATATCTGAACCCAAGGCCTCAGATTATGTCACCCAGACCTCACCTGTCCCCATATTTTCATTACTCTTTCCTCCTTGTTGACTCCATTCTCAGACCTGTCATCTCATAAGCAATGCAGTGGCCAACATGCCATCTCTAAGTTCAGTGGAAATAAGAGCTTCCCTTTCCCAAGAGCTCTAACCAAACTCATGGCCCTGACTCTGTTGTCTCCCATTGGCTTATATGCCCATCTCTAAACCAATCAATGCCTCTTCTCTACAAGAATGTAGCACTCTAGCTACCTGGGCAGATCCAATGAACACCACTGGGGCTGAGATTGGAATCAATACCACCTAATCATGTGGACTGAAAATGGTAAGGTGTTCCCCATAGGAAAACTGGGGTGCTGGTACCATACAAAGTGAAGATGGATTCAAGGCAGACCAAAACCAGATGTGGACCACAAAACTTGATAAGCACCAGGTTCTGCCATTCGACACTCATTACAGCTCATACATTAGAGAAGGCAGGAGTTTCTGTCTCCATTTTACAGTCGAGGAAACCGAGTCATCAGGAGTAGTTGTGATTTTCTTAAGATCACACTATGAGCCCTAAGAAATGTGAATAGGAAATCTCTGTCCCAGTTCTTGCTGGATGCCCTCACTTCAATTTTTGTCTCAGAAGCACAGCCACCCTTTTTGTGGGTGGCAGATGCAAACACTTAGGTGCCAGTAAATAATCTGGATAATTGGATCCCAGATAAAAAGTTAGGAGTGATGGAGCCTTGGGGATGTGGGGAACTTATGTGGACAGGGATGGCCACAACCCAGCTTCAGCCCAGGTTCCTGTGGGGAGAACAGATCACTGTAGCCAGCTAACCCTATTGTCTTAATCAAATCTGGAAGTCCAGATTTTCATGTGAGATGTTCCCATTTTTAAAAGTTGGTGATTTGCTCAGATTTACATCTTCAGGTACATTGGACCTATGTATTTCTAGGTCATGATTCAACCTCAAGACCCAAGATGGAAAAAGTGCTGTTCATGTAGTCCTACTCCCAAAACTTTAGAACGAAGATGTTTTCTATCTTTAAAACTGGAGGCTATTGGAAGCAGATGGAAAGGGCTTCTGTGTCTTTCTGCATTGCTTTTGAACATCCTGCCTCTTGCAAATCCAACCATCAATCAAACTTTTTCCATTCCTCTTAAATGGTTCTTCCTTCCTTGCCCACAGCCTTCTAGAGCCCAACTTGCTTCAGGGGACTTCTGTTCTAACAATAAAAAAAGTCCTAACCTTCAAGGTGCTATTTGCTCTCCCCACTTCCTTTGGATTCCAGACAGTTTCAGAAAATCACAGTAGGCAGTACCCTACTGATGATTTTGTTAAGTAGTTTTCCAAACCAGGGCTCTAAGAAATGCTTTGGCAGTTGCGTAAATGTTAACTCCAGATTCCATTTAAAATATATATATATTTTAAAACTGTGATTGTAAGCTGCAGGCTCAGATGCATTGAGCAGCAGCTTTTAATGTGCTGGAGCATGATTTGCATAGCTTAGGTTACACGGGGAATCCTTGAAAATAATTGCTTCTCTCTGCCACCACTTCTCTGTGAATCAAGGGCTTACCCAACACAGAAGAAAGTGAATGCTGTAACAGACTAAGAATTCATTGACAATTTCTGCCTGAAAGTATGTGTGTGTCCACCAAAGGGGTCTCAGTGAGAATCAGCTGCTTTGTATGTAAATAGTAATTTGAACATAGGAAAGACATTTTTACTAATAAAAGGCTACACGGAATTGTTGCATGTTTTTTTATTTCTTCAGGTATCATTTTTATTTCTTCCTTGGTGTTGTGTAGGTGCTATCAAGTCCGTTCCAAGTCATAGCAACCCTACACACAACAGAAGGAAACACTGCCGGGTCCTGAGTCACCCTCACAATTCTTACGTTTCAGTCCAACTCTGCTGCCACTGTGTCAACCCATCTCCTTGGGGGGCCTTCCTCTGTTTCTACTGATTTCTCCACTTTATCCTTCACTTTATCAAGCACAATGTCCTTCTTTTTTTTACTGTGGCAAAAATATACATAACAAAACATTCCCTGTCTCAACAATTTATACATATATTACCCAGTGATACGAATTACATTCTTCAAATTGTGCGACCAGGCTCATTATACTTTTCCAAATCATCCCACCATAAACATATACTCAGTGGCCCCTAAGCAAAACCCTTACCTTCTTTAAATAGAAAATTTTCCCATTTAGATGGAAATACCCACCATACCATGGAGCCTTCCTCTGTAACAACCAATCAGCCATTATCTTATCTAGTGGTCTTACCTCTTAGCTCTTTCTCTCCACTAGGTCTAAGTCTGCTACATTGGGGAATTAACTGCAGAGAACATTCAAAACATCCGATTGAAAAATCATCAAAACTTAAAGAAATTGAAGCATGAGTTTTATTCCAAGCAGTCATTCTTTATACATGCTGGGAGATAATTTTGTTTCTGAGAGCAAATGGCTCACAGTAGGCCAGTTACAATTGTTAAAAAGAAACCTTTGAATTAGCTCAAAGCAGTAACACAACGTTTTATTATTTATTTACTGACTCAAAACAACAGATGTATTCTCTCACAGTTATGGACGTCAGACATCAGGGTGTCAACCATGTTGATTTCTTCTGAAGGCTCTGGGGAAGAAACTGTTCATTCTTTCCCACTAGTGTCTGGTATTGCTGGCAGGCCTTGGAATACGTTGGCTTAAAGACACATCATTCCAACCTCTGCTTTCATCTTCACAGGACAGCCTCCTTGTGTTCTTCTTTTTCTTTTTATTCCCCTAGGCTTTTTATTATAAATTGGATGAGGATTTACAGTGCAGATCATCAGTTTTGCACTTAACAATTCATACACTTTTTGTTTCATCTGATTGATTATTATCTGCTCAGTGGGACATTGCTTATCCCACTTCCTGTTTCCATTTCTCCTTCCTTCCTAATCTTTCTGAACTTTGTCCTTGGGTAAATGCTGCCCTTTTCTCAAATGGTTGATTATTCTAAGGTGTTACAGTGTGTGAAGTGCAATCAGTGACATGAAACTAGGTGTATGGTTACATCTAAGAAGTCTCAAATCTCCTGCACAAAACCATTTTAAAGTGTTGAAAAGATGTCAGCTTGAGGACTAAGGTGCACTTGACCCAAGCCATGGTATTTTCAATAACCTCATATGCATGTGAAAGCTGGACAGTGAATAAGGAAGACCGTAGAAGAATTGATGCATTTGAGTTATGGTGTTAGAGGAGAATATTGAAAGTGCCATGAGCTTCCAAAAGAATCAATAGATCCGTGTTGGAAGAAGTGCAGCCAGAGTGCTCCTTGGAGGCCAGCATGGCCAAACTTCATCTTTCATACTTCGGACATATTGTCAGGAGGGACCAGTCGCTGGAGAAGGATATCATGTTTGGTAAGGTGAAGGGTCAGAGAAAAAGAGAAAGACCCCCAGCGAGATAGATTGGCCAAGTGGCAGCATCAATGGACTCAAGCATGGCAACAGCAGTGAGGTTGTCCCAGGATCGGGCAGTGTTTCGTTCCACTGTGCATACGGTCGCTATGAGTTGGTACCGACTCGATGGCACCTAACAACAACAACAACAAGAAGTCTTCATAACTTTGCCCCATCTGCTCCATCACATTCATGGATTTGTTTGTAGCAAAGGTAGATGATGGAGGTAGTTATGTGCCCTGGAGTCAGTTCCAACTCATAACAACCCTGTATAGGGTTTCCAAGGCTGGAAGTCTTTATGGGAGCAAAAAGCCTCATCTTTCTCTTGCAGAGTGACTGTTAGATTCAAAAGGCTGACCTTGCAGTTAACAACCCAATGTGTAACCCATTACACTACCAGGACTCCTTACAAAGATAAATAGCCATATGCAAATATCTTGCGTCCAACCTATATATATTTGTGGGTACACTCCCACATTTGTTCAGCCTGCATCTACTGTGTTGTTGTGAAGTGCCATCGAGTCATCTATCCTAGATTACTGTTATTGCAGGATTGTGTGTATAGCAGTATTTACCTCTGTTACCTTTAACTCTTGCACTCTCCCCCATGTCTTCTCCTGCCTCTAGCACTTTTCCCCCACCCTCTTATTTTTGGTTGCCTTCCCCTTAATTGGTTAAAACAATCTATTCTATCTTGAAATCTACTTGACTTCCTTCCCATTTGGAAGCTCTGTAAATACACTATTCCTTCTCTTTACTTTGTAATTATCATTACAAATTGATACCTCTGGTTCCTCATTTTCAGGCTTGTAGGTTTGTATTACCTTGAATACTTCTATATTTGGACTCTTGGTGTGGTGTTACTGGGCTGCAAAGTTGGTTTGATCTGCAAGGTCAGTGGTTCAAGCTCACTAGCTGCTCCTTGAAAACCCTAGACAGGGTTGCTATGAGTTGGAACTGACTCTATGGCACTTAACAATAACAATATATCTGGGTTGATTTCTGGGTGGTGTTGTCATGTTTGGTAATCCCACATCTGCTATTGTTGGTTCTCTGTCCAAAGAATTGGTTCTCTGTCCAAAGAACTACCTTTAGTGTTTTTTGTAAAGTTGGTTTAGTTTTTACAAACTAATTTCTGTTTATCTGGAAATGTCCTGATTTCACCATCATATTTGAGGGACAATTTTGCTGGGTATATACGAGCCTTGGTTGGCAATTTTTTTCTTTCAGAATTTTATAGATGTCATTGCATTGCCTTCTTGCCTGCATGGTTTTTGCTAAGAAATCAAAGTTCAGTCTTATTGGTTCTCCTGAGTCAGTAACTTTTTGGTTTTCCTGAGCTGTTTTCAGGACTCTACTTGTCTTTGGTTATTGAAAGTTTAATTATAACATGTCTTGGTGATTTTCTTTTGGGATCTATCCTGTTTGGGGTTCATTTAGCTTCTTGAATGCATAGCTTCTCATCTTTCATGATGTTAGGGATGTTTTCTTACAACTTTTTGACAATTTCTCTCTTTTTTTTTTTCTTTCTATTCTGGAATTCTGATCAAATGTAAGTTATTCCTCTTGATGGTGGTCATATCATTCTTAGTTTTTTTTTCAGATTTTTTCATTCTTTCTTCTGGTTATTCCTCTAGAAGATTAGTATAGAGAGATTTTTCTTTAAGCTCATTAATTTGGCCTTCCATTGATTCAATTCTGCTCCTTTGCCTTTTCAATGTATTATCTATTTCTGAAATCCTAGTTTTAATCTTTTGTCTTTCTATTTGCTGTTTCTGTATGGTCTCTAGTTTTTCATTTATTTTGTCAGTTTGTTCATCTAGTTTTTTCTTGAACTCTTCTTAAGTTTTACCTATGTTTTCCTTGAGTTTATCCTCAGGTTTGTCTATCTTTCTCTCAATCTGTTGAAAGTATCTAACTATCATTTTTTTAGAATTCCTTACCAGGTAGTTTCAATATCATTTCTTCCTTAGAAACATTTTCAGGCTATCTTTTCGTCACTTATTTGAGCCACTTCTGTCTTGGTTCCTCATGTGAACTAAAACTGTCCATTGTCTCCAAGACATTGTAATGTTGTTGTGTTTGTATTTAATTGATGATTGCATGTTGGTATGTTCTTAGGCATCACCACCTCTCTTGTGGTGAGTGTGAGGGAACAGAAATGTATGCACAATTCTCTATTCAGTATTTGTGCCGTGCGGGCTCAGGGTGGGTTTGGCTGGTGTAGTCTGTTGTCGGTTGTTGATCTGATTATACGGGAATGGATAGTAGCTCTCAGCCAGTGGGTAGGGCGACAGAAAGGTATGAGTATGGTGGGACTGTATGGGTTCAGTTGCTGTCTCCTGTTTGGTGGGATAAGAAAAAATAAGAGAAACAACAAAAACAAAACAAACAACAGCAAATAATAATAATAATATAAAGAAAGGGGGAAAACAGCAGCAGCAAAAACAAATTAATACTAAAAGTAGCGGGGGAGGAAAATAAAAGTAAGGGAGGAAAGACAGTAAACAAAACTAGGGAGGGAGGAAAAGAGAAAAAGCAAATCATAAAGAAAAAACTCAAGAGAGGAAGAAAGAAAAGGGGAGGGGACAAAAGAGAAAAGACACAGAAGAAAAAAGGAAAGCAGAGAAAGAAAGGATAAAATAAAGGGAAGGGAGAGGAAAGAAAACTAGGGCAGGCAGGGACAGAACCCAGAGAGGACCAGACTGTGGTGAGCAACCTATCCGGTATGTGGTGGGCAAGGCACACTCTGACAGCCAAGGAGCATACAAGGTGGGAAGTGAGGGGGTGAGACTCCTACATGGAGTCCTTGCTGGCCTAGGTATTGTCTGATGTCAGGGTACCTGATCTGGAAAAAGTTCAAAAGTTCGTGCTGGTTCAGAAGATGGCTACAGTCAGGGGTCTTTGTTCCAGAAAGGAATTTGAGGGGGCTAGATGGGGGCAGGGCTGTTGATTATGGAAGGAGTTCCTGCTAGTCCAGGGCTGGTCAGGGATGTGGCACTGTGCTGTCTGCTGGTCCAATGACACAGAGTTCATGACCCACCGATGGGGTGCTGGCTCCCAGTGCCTGATCCTCAAGTGTGTGGCTCTGACTTGTGGGCGGGTGAGGGTCTGGACTGGCCATGATTCTGGTCACCAGGAAGGTACGTGGAACAATAGAGAATCACAGCTTTCTCATTACTAGCCACCAGTGTGAGCTATTCCATTTCTCAGTAGAATGCTGCTTGTAAAAGTTCAGTATGGCCTTGTTGAGTCAGGCCAGTCCACAGTTCACCCATTTGTCTCCTCTCTCATTGTTTTGGCTCAGCTTCTTCACCTGCTCAGTATTCAAGCCGCTTCTTAACACTGAAGCTCAGGGTTCCAGGATTACCACCTGCATCTGTTTTGTTTGGCCTTTCACGTTTTTGTTGTGAGGGTCTCAGTAGCATGTCTGCCTGGCTCGCCATCTTGCTGGAAGTAAGTCTCCTTTATTATTTCATAATTTAATGAACCACTTGCTAATTGAAGGAGCACAAGTCTTCTCTACATGAAGGAATTGAAGAAAAAGAAAAGAAAGTCTCCTGAGGGTTGGAGATTTCCAGAAGTTCAATTTTTATTTTTATTTTTTACTTAATGATTACTAGTGTCTGTGGTGACCAAGTCTGGACTTCGAACCACACGGTCTGTGGTCCCAGCCCACCAGCTGCTCCATAGGAGAAAGATGAGTCTTTCCTCTCCTGCAAAGATTTAAAAGCCTCAGAAACCCTATGTTGTTGTTAGGTACTGTTGAATCGGTGCTGACTCATAGTCACATACTACGCACAACAGAATGAAACACCGGTCCTCTGGCGATCTGACGATCATTGTTACGCTTTGAGCCCATTGCTGCTGCCACTGTGCCAGTCCATCTCGTTGAAGGGCTTCCTCTTTTTCACTGACCCTGTTAGCATGAAGTCCTTCAGGGACTGGTCACTCCTGATAACAAGTCCAAAGCATGAGAGACCAAGTCTGGCCATCCTGACTTCTAAGGAGCATTCTGGTTGTACTTCTTCTAACACAAATATGTTTGTTCTTTTGGCAGCCCATGGTACTTTTAATGTTCTTCTCCAACACCAGAACTCAAATGCATCAATTCTTCTACAGGCTTCCTTATTCATTGCCCAACTTTCACATGCGTATGAGCTTATTGAAAATACCATGGCTTGGGTCAGGCGTACCTTAGTCCTCAAACTGACATCTTTACTCTTGAACACTTTAAAGGGGTCTTCTGCAGCAGATTTGCCAAAGTAATCTGTGGTTTGATTTCTTGACTGCTGCTTCCTTGCATGTTGATGGTTGATCTGAGCAAAAGGAAGTCTTTGACAACTTCAATCTTTTCTCCATTTATATGGATGTTATATATTGGTCACTGGTGAGGATTTTGTTTTCTTTACATTGAGGTTCAAGCCATATCAAAGTAATCGGTAAGTATTTTAAGTCCTCTTCACTTTCAGCAAACAAGGCTGTATTATCTGCATATCACAGGTTGTTAATGAGTCTTCCTTCAAGTCTGATGCCACATTCTTCTTCATATAATACAGCTTCTTGGATTATTTGCTCAGCATACAGATTGAATAAATATGGTAAAAGAATACAACCCTGGAACACATTTTTAAATTTTGAACCATTCACTGTTCCCTTGTTCTGCTCAAATGACTGCTTCTTGGTCCATGTATAAGGTTCCTGATGAACACAACTAAGTGTTCCAGAATACTCATTCCCCTCAATGATGTCCAAAGCTTGTCATATTCCACACAACTGAAAGCCTTTGTGAAGTCAATAAAGCACAGGTAAACATCCTTCTGGTATTTTCTGCCTTCAGCCAAGATCCATTTGACGTCAGCAATGATATCCATCATTCCACTTCCCCGTATGAATCCTGAAGGGGGGTAGGATAAACACTGGACCACAAGGTCTGTTTGATCTACAAGGTTGACTGTTCAAACTCACCAGCTGCTCCTCAGAAACCCTATACAGGGTTGCTATGAGTATGCACCCACTTAATAGCACTGACCCACCACCGCATGAGTTGGAAATGACTTCACTGGCATCTAACATGTTGAAATGCTACCTCGATTTACATATTAAATTATTTACTATAAATATATTAAATTGTTGATGTTAAGCGCCATTGAGTTGGTTCCGAGGAGTGGCTGGTGGGTTTGAACTGCAGACCTTGTGGTTAGCATTCCTGTGCTTATCCTACAGCACTACAGCAGGACTCTATATATTAAATGCTGTTGTTATTGTTAAGTTGTTAACCGTCAGATGGTTCCGACCCATAGCGACCCTGTATAGGGTATCTGAGGAGCGACGGGTGAGCTTGAACCGCCAACCTTGTGGTTCAAACCGACTTTGCAGTCCAGCGTATTAACCCATAGCGCCACACCAGGACTTCATATGTGAGATAAAACCAATAGATTTCTACTACTGACTTATATGGGTTTTAACAGTTTTTTTTATTAAGTCTCCAGGCTTCAGGGCTACAAGGTGACTCAGGAGTGGCTGGAGAACAGGCTTCATCCAACGCTCACTAAGGGGAATTGATGACAGCTGCCCGGAATTAATTACGATACCCCACGCATACCCCCAGCTTATTCTTTACTGCTCACCCATTACTGTGAGCTTTCTTGCAACAGGGCAAGCGGGGAGCAAGGTACCGCCGCCACACATGAGTGCACAGGGGTTCATCTTGCTGCAGTAACCACGCCTCGCAGGGCGAGAGTGGGCGCGGCATGCAAATAAGGGCGCCTAGCCAAGCGAAGACAGAACAAAAACCCATATAAAAATTGTCTTTGAAAATGAGGAGAATACAAAATCTGCACAAGAATCTAACTATGTACAAAGAACTGACAAAAAATCAAACGAACTGATACCTGGAATTCTCACCGTGAGCTAAATATGCATAAAAGTACGGGGGCAATATGGTTTCTTCAGTACCACTTCTTAGCCTTTTGGCTAAGATTGAATATAGTTTTTATTCAGTTTACTTGTTATGCTTCCTATTAGTAAATAGCGTTACATTGGTTTTTGGCTTAAGAAAATAGAGTTTGAAATTGCTCTACCAACTCCACGTATCAACCTCAGGTTGCAGTAATTCTAGGAATGGTGTACAACTCCCACCTGGTTTTGAAAGCTATCTTATTTATTCTTCTAAATATCTACATTGTTTGAAAGCTATCTTATTTATTCTTCTAAATATCTACATTGTCATAGCAACCCTGGGCCAACCTCCCAATTGTTGCCGTGCTTTGAGCCCATTGATGCTGCCATTTGGCCAATCCATTTTACTGGGGGCCTTTTTCTTTTTCTTTGATCCTCCACCTTACCAAACATGATCTCCTTCTCCAGCCTGGACTATATGTCCGAAGTATGGCACTTTCAATGTTCTCCTCCAACACCGTAACTCAAAAGCATCAATTCTTCTACAGTCTTCTTTATTCACGGTCCATTTTTCTTACCGTTATCAAAAACGAATGAGTATTCAATCTCATGAAGTCTTTCTAGAAATGTTCCACTACCCATATGCTGCGTCCTGGTGTGGTGCCATTGGTTAATACACTGAACTGTAAAGCCGTTTGTAGTTCTTTCAAGATAAAACTCCTTGGAAATCCCTATAGAAAGGTAACTATGAGTTGGACCCAGTGTTGTCTTCTGTTGTGCTATAGGGGTCCTTATGAATTGGTACCAATTCAATGGCACCTAACAACAAGGTGTTGGAAGGGTGACACAGGGCTTCTTGGTTTTCGGTCATGTTTTTTCTGTTACTGTCTTAGCTTGCCCAGATTTAGTCTTAGTTTATACTAAGTTCTGACTCTTAGTGACACTATCTATATAGGATAAGCAGTGGGCAGCAAAGTCTGTTTGAACTACAAGGTGAATGGTTCAAACTCACCAATCGCTCCTCATAAACTGACTCAACAGCACTTAGCAACAACATAGTGTTTCCAAGGAGCGGTAGGTGGGTTTAAAGTCCAGTACCCATCCTACAAGCCCCAAACCAGCAATCCTATTTTATACTTGTTGTTGTTGTTGTTGTTAAGTGACTTTGAGTTGGTTCTCACTCACAGCCACCCTGTATAGGGTTTCCTAGGAGCGGCTATTGAGCTTGAACCACCAACGTTGCAGATCACATCGACCTTACAGTCCAGCTCATTAACCTTCAGCAACACACCAGGACTTTACTGCATAATTCATTCATTATTATTAAACCCCTTCTGACGTGATGACACTTGACAACAACACTGTTACTCACAGAGTCCCTGGTGTGACACTGTAGGATAAGCACTGGGCTACTCACCACAAGGTTAGCAGTTCAAACCCACCAGCTCTGCCTTGGAAACCCTATGCAGGGTCACTATGAACCCTTAGGGTTGGAAGGCACTCAAAATGCAACTGGGGAGGAGCTGTCTCCTCAAAGTAGAGTTGGCCATGAAGATGTAAATGGGATAAAGCCTTTGTGACAGTCATTTGCTGATGGGGCACAACTCAAAATGAGGAAAAACAGCTGAAAATATCCATTAAGAATCGGGACATGGAATGTACGAAGCATGAATCTAGGAAATTGGAGGTTGTGAAAAATGAATAAACATCAATATCTTAGGCATTAGTGAGCCGAAATGAATTGTTATTGGCCATTTTAAATATGAAAATCACATGGTTTACCATGTCGAAAACACCAAATTTAAGAGCAATGGCATTGCATTCATCATCAAAAAGAATATTTCAAGACCTATCTTGAAGTACAACACTGTCTGTGACAGGATAATATCCGTACGCCTACGAGGAAGACCAAGGAGCTCTGGTAGCGTAGTGGTTACGAATCGGGCTGTGAATCACAAGGTCAGCAGTTCGAAACTACCAGCTGCTCCACGGGAGAAAGAGGAGGCTTTCTGCTCCCGTAAAGATTCATAGCCTCAGAAACCCTGTACAGGGTCGCTATGAGTCAGAACTGATCCACGGCATGTAACAACAACAAGGAAGACTGGAGTACTAGTGCGTCAGACTGCAAAGACGTTTGAACTGCAAGGTTAGGTTGGTGGTTCAAGCTCACCAGCTGTGAGAGTCACTATGGGTCAGAATCAACTCCATGGCACTTCACAACAACAACAAGGAAGACCAGTTAATTCAACTATTATTCAAATTTATGCACCAACCATTAAATTCAATGATGATGAAAATTTCAAAGGGCAGCTAGAAGACAAAGTTAGGTATTATAATGAAATGTGCTAAGACCTGGAGTTAGAAAACCAAAAAGGAAGAATATGCTCAGCATTTCTCAAGCTGAAAGAACTGACGAATCAAACCTCATTTGCAATATTGAAGGATTCTCTGGGTAAAATGTAAGGAGCTCTGGTAGCGTAGTGGTTACGAATCGGGCTGTTAACCTCAAGGTCAGGAGTTCGAAACTACCAGCTGTTCCACAGGAGAAAGAGGAGGCTTTCTACTCCCATAAAGATTTACAGCCTCGGAAACCCTGTACAGGGTCACTATGAGTCAAAACTGACTCCACGGCACACAACTACATGAGTAAAATGTGGAGCCCTGGTATGGCACTGTGGGTTAATGCTCTGTACTACAAAGTTGGTTGAGCCATAGGTCGGCAGTTCAAGCTCACCAGCCACTCCTCGGAAACCCTATACAGGGTCGCTATGGGTTAGAACTGACTCAAGGGCACTTAACAACAACAATGAATAAAATATTGAATGATGCAGAAAGCATCAAAAGAAGATAAAAGGACTATACAGAGTCACTGTACCAAAAAGAAATGGTCAGTGTTTCCATTTCAAGGGGAAGAAATTCAAGGTGCACTGAAGGCAATGACAAAGAACAAGGGTCTGGGTATTGATGGAATGCAAATTGAAATCTTTCAATAAACTGATGCCATACTGGAGGCACTCACTCACCTATGCCAAGAAATTTGGAAGACAGCTACCTGGCCAGCTAAATGGAAAAGATCCATATTTGTGCCCATTCCAAAGAGAATTATTAGACAATATCATTAATATCGCATGCAAGCAAAATTTTGGTAAGATAGTTTAAAAATGACTGCAACCGTATATTGATAGGGAGCTGCCAGAGGTTCAAGCAGGATTCAAATGAGGGGCTTTTGTGGGATTGTTTAAATTTTCCTTAGCATCAGTGCGATCTTGCATATGAGGAACTGTCTGTTCTACAGTCTGCCCCTGGCCTTGTTTGGCTGATGACATAAAGCTTTTCCACCATCTTTTTCCACAGGTATTGTCAATTTGATTTCTGTGTGTGCCATCTGGTGAAGTTCATGTGTATAGTTGTCTTTTATGTTGTTTTAAAAAGGCATTTGCAATGAAGAAGTCATTGGTCTTGTAAAATTCTATCATGTGATCTCTCTAGCATTGTGTCTATTAACAAGGCTGTATTTTCTAACTACTGATCCTACCTCTTTGTTTTCCAACCTTAGCATTCCAATAGTCTGTAACATTTTGATTGCATGTTTGGTCAATTACAGACTGAAAAATGGATAGAATTCTTCAATTTCATCCTCACTGGCTTTAGTGGTTGATTCATAAACTTGAAAAACAGTGGTATTAACTAGGTATTGTCCTATCACAGACAGCAGTATACTTCATGATAGATCTTGAAATGTTATGTTTGATGATGAATATAATGCATTCCTCTTCAATGTGTCATTTCCAGCATAGTAAACCACATGATTATCAGATTCAAAATGGCAAATACCAATTCATTTCAGCTCACTAATGCCTAGGGTAGCAATGTGTTCCATTTCATTTTTGACAATTTCCAATTTTCCTAGGTTCATACTTTGTACATTCCATATTCCAGTTATTAATGGATACAGCTGCTTGTCCTCATTTTGAGTTGTGTCCCATCAGCAAATCCAGGTTCTGAGAGCTCTACTCCATTTACATCACAGTCAACTCTTTTTTTTTTTTTTTAAGGTTTTTATTGTGGATTGAGTGAAAGTTTTCAGGACACATCATCGGTTTCACATTCAAACATTCATATACTTTGTTTCATTACATTGATTATAATCCCCTCCACATACCATCAATTAACAGAGTTTCTCTCTATCCTCTTTAGCTTTTTTGGGGGGGTGGGGAACTTTGCCTTTTTGGAATTTATAGTCTCGGCTTTTAGGGACGGTTTTTACATTTATCTGTGGGTATCCAGGGCTCATGTATGGAATTACTAACCAGCATATCTGAATAATCAGATAAGGGACAGTTTGCTATGTCTGCTAGGTGACTAAAGTCTGATCCTCAGAGCCTATGGTTTGGACGGTCTGCAACGCTTGGGCCCACAGGGCCTTGAACTCCTGACCGGGTCTGCACGGTCTGTATCAGATTCCCCCTTATTTATTATTTGTTTAAGGGACGCTGCCTGTCTTAGGCGGTCAGTGCGAATTCTTCAGTCTTACCCGTCATCAAAACTCATTGCAGCATGGCAATGGCTCTGTCTTAGGTTGCCGAGGTTCCACGTGATCCTTGCCCATCTCTGGCCACACGTACAGCATAAACAGCCACCATCTGAAGAAGGCAGGGAGGAAGGAGACCGGCTGGGGACCCCACACACAAGATGTTGCCAGACCACCACCTGCTCTAAGGCGACCAAGCAGGATCACTATGCTGAGGTTCAACCAAGTTCACAGGGGAACTTAATATCTGGTGGAGGTAGCAAATTAGTAGCCACTCAGTTCTCAACTTGAGAATTACTTATATCAGAAATTTGAGCATGTAGCTGATGAATATCCACAGACAAGTGTATGTTGTTTCAACTCTATTTTGAGGAAGCAGCTATTCCCTACTCCTATTTTGAGTGCCGTCCAACCTGAGGAGCTCATTTTCCAGCACTATGTCTGACAATGCTGTTGTTGTTCCGACCCATAGTGACCCTGTACAGGGTTTCCAAGGGTATAAATCTTTACGGGAACAGAAAGCCTCATCTTTCTCCAGTGGAACAGCTGGTAGTTTCGAACTGCCAACCTTGTGGTTCGCAGACCAATTTGTAACCACTACACTACCAGAGCTCCTTTTATTCTGGTGCTATTCATTACATTTCAATATTCAATATTTTGGTGCTATCTGACAGTGCTCCACTGCTATTCAGAAGCTTTTCAGTGGCTAAACATTCAGAAATAATTTACCTCTCCTTCCTAGTCTGTCTTAGTCTGGATGTGTAACTGAAACCTGCCCACCGTGGATATATCTGCAGGTATTTAAATGTCAGAGGCATAGCTTCCAGCTTCACAGCATCACACAAGCCCCCACAGTATGACAAACTGACAGACCAGTGGTGGTTAAAATTGGTAATAAACATTATAAAGGATTCTGTATGGCCTGGTATGGGGGAGAGGTCTATGGGAGGGGTAGTGATGTGGTGAATTAGCATTCTGTGTGACACTGGCCCTAGTTACAACCCTGCTCTTGGTTAGTAACTATTGCTTAACCACTGCACCACCAGGGTTGCTTTGTATTATATATGTAGAACTAAATTTTATGAATGATAGAAAGAATGAAGAACCACAGGAAGAAATGCAAGTATTTTGTTATGAAAGGTGTCTCTGGATGGTGGAAGATTCTTCAGATCAAGGAGCATGCTTGTCTCCTCAGTGTACTGGTTTGATTGTTGGTGGTGGTGTTAATCACAGGGTTTCTGAGGAGCAGTTGGTGAGTCTGAACCGCCAACTTTGTGGTTCAAATCAATCTTGAGGTCCAGTATTTATCCTATAGTGCCACACCAGGATGGGCAATTTAGACACTGACTACCAAAAATGGGGAGCTACACAGGTGCGGTGTTGCAGGACAATGCGCTGGATTGCAAGGTCAGTTTGAGCCACAAGGTTCAAACCCACCAGCTGCTCCTCGCAAACCCTATACAGGGTAGCTATGAGTTGGAACTAACTTGATGGCATTTAACAACAACAAACACAGGCAAGAAGTGGCTGGTTAGCTTTTATGGGTGTGTGTAGTTTAGGAATGAGGGCACAAAGAATTCCCCAGTGACTCATTTTCCTCTTTTCCAGATGGGGGAATGATGCTGGTAGGATTTTATTATTTCAATTGTGAGTAATTGTTAGTAGGATGAATTGTGACTTTGAAAACTATGATTGTAGAAGCTGTGTAAGTAAATGTGGGAGTAGTGATCGTTCATTTCAGAAACAGACAATCCCAACACCATCCTTAAGGAAGAGCTTGAGGGGAGCGCGGGATCCCTGCCTGCAAAGTCAGTTACAGCAGAGGCGTTGCCATGGAAAGACAGAGCAGCTATGGACTCTAGGCCCATGAACTGAGTAAGGCTGTGTGGCTATGGGCAGGAGGCTGGCTTGCAAAATGTGCCCTTTGGACAATTAAATGAATAAATATTTTTGTTTTATTTTCTATGTGTGCATCAGATATTTTTGCTTAGTTCATTTGTGACATATAAAATGTAAATAGGGCCAGTGTGTTTTTGTCTGTATGTGCTTTAGTTATATCATGTTAGGCGCAAGTATGGCTTCACAATTTTCTTTATTTAAAGATTATGCATACAAGTTTCAAGTTGACAAGGGTGGACTGTAATGATTAGGATTTTGTGTCATCTTGACTAGGCCAGGACTTCCAGAGTTTAACAGTTGGGATGTGCTTATTCCCATGGTGAGGAAACCTAATACAGGCATAGTTAACTCTATGATGAGTGGCTATGAGCAGCCAATCAATTAAAGGGATGCTTTCTTGGGGGTGTGGACTGCTGCCAACATAATGACTCGTGGGAAAGACTCTTGTTTCTCTCTTCCGCTGGGGACCTGGGACTCTGCAATTGTAAGCCATCTCCCTGGTAATAAACTTATATATAAATTTCACAAAAAAATGGTTTTGCTTCTCTAGAAAACCTGGCCTAAGACACCAGGCATAGTAAAACCATGTAATTGTCAGATTCAAAGTGGCTAATACCAGTCCATTTCAGCTCACTAATGCCTAGGATATTGATGTTTACATGTTCCGTTTCATTTTTCACAACTTTGAATTTTCCTAGATTCATACTTCATACATTCCATGTTCTGATTATTCATGAATGCTTACATCCATTTCTCCTCATTTTGAGTTGTGCCCTTTCAGCAAATGAAGGTTCCAAAAGCTTAACTCTCTTTGTGGTATCACGATCAACTCTACTTTGAGGGAGCAGCTCTTCCCCAGTTGTATCTGAGTGCCTTCCCACCTGAGGGGTTCATTTTTCAGCACTATATCTGACAATATTTTGGTATTCTTCATCATGTTTCATATTCAATATTCTGGTGTTATTTGACAGTGTTCCATTGCCATTCATAAGCTTTTTAGTGTCTAAATATTCAGAAGTTGTTTGCCTCTTCTTCTTCCTAGTTTGTGTTAGTTTGGAAGATAATCTGAAACACGTCCACCATGATGAACCCTGCTGGTATTTAAAATACCTGTGACGTAGCTTCCAGAAATACAACAACATGTAGGCCACCACAGCAAGACAAACTGACAGACGAGTTGTGGAATTACAGATGCGTGGCAGGCAATGTTGTTGTTAAGTGCCATCAAGTCAATTCTGACTTACAGCAACCCTGTATAGGGTTTCTGAGAAGTAGCTGGTGGGTTTGAACTTCTGACCTTGTGGTTTGCTGTCCAGTGTTGTTGTTAAGCGCAGTCCAGTACTGATCCTAAAGCGCCACACCAGGAGTCCACAGTCTAAGCTAAAGTCTCAGCCTACAGCTCACTTCTAAGTATGCAAACCTGAAGATGAGCCCAGCTGTCAGCCGCCAGCCATTCCTGCTGACATCAAGAGGAGCAGCAATGAGATATCCCTGCCAAGCCTGCCCAGATCACAAATTGACACGTGTCGTTTTAAACCTCCAAGTCTTGGGTCCCTTCCCCATCTGTCAGTAGTCATACTGTGGTGGTTACACTGGAAGCTATGCCACTGGTATTTAAAATACCAGCCGGGTCATCCACAGTGAACAGGATTCAGTGGGGCTTCCAGACAAAGACAGAGTAGGAAGAAAGACCTGGCAATCTGTTGTTAAAAATTAGCCTATAAAAACCCTATGGAGCACTAGAGAATACTGTCCAATATATTGCTGGAAGATGAGCCCAAATGTACCAATGATCACAAAGATGGCACAAATCTGGACAGTATTTTTTGTTCGGTTATAATAAGGGATGGACCACCACTTCTCTGGCTGTTTGACATACTGTGGTGGTTCTGTCCTACTGGAACCTATGCCACCAGTATCTTAAAAACCAACAAGATCACCCATGGTGGACAGCTTTCGGCAGAGCTTCGTTACGAACACAGACAGACTAGGAAGAAGGAGTGGCAGACCACTTCTGAATGGTTAGTGAAAAAGAAGAAGATCCCCCAACAAGATGGATTGACACAGTTGCAGCAACAATGGACTCAGAGTTAACAACAATTATGAGGTGGACACAGGACATAACAACAATTGTGAGGTGGACACAGGACTTAACAACAATTGTGAGGTGGACACAGGACTTAACAACAATTGTGAGGTGGACACAGGACTTAACAACAATCGTGAGGTGGACACAGGACATAACAACAATCGTGAGGTGGACACAGGACATAACAACAATCGTGAGGTGGACACAGGACATAACAACAATTGTGAGGTGGACACAGGACTTAACAACAATTGTGAGGTGGACACAGGACATAACAACAATTGTGAGGTAGACACAGGACATAACAACAATTGTGAGGTGGACACAGGACTTAACAACAATTGTGAGGTGGACACAGGACATAACAACAATTGTGAGGTGGACACAGGATCCGGCAGCCTTTTGTTCTGGTGTATGTAGGGTGGCTGGCTATGAGTCAGAACCGACTCGATGGCACCTAACAACAACAACAACATGGCATGAAGCTGATTGACAGTAACTAACCAAGTCTTAGAGTGATTTGTTATGCAACCATAGTAACCGAAATGCACTAGACTTGTGATGTGTCTGTGAAGCATTTGTTACAACTGAAATTTCACATTTGTTTTTGTGATTATTTGATAAAGGTACCCATTAAGGTTGGTGGTTCAAGCTCACCAGCTGCTCCTTGTAAACCCTATACAGGATCGCTATGGGTCAGAGTTGACTCCACGGCACTTAACAGCAACAACACCAACATTAAGGCACTCTAGTAGCATAGTGGATTACAAGCTGAGCTGCTAACCACAAGGTCAGTAGTTCAAACCTACCAGCTGCTCTGCAGAAGAAACATGAGGCTTTTTGCTCCTGCAAAGATTTACAGCCTCAAAAACTCATGTACAGAGTTGCTATGATTCCACTGCACACAACCACCAACAACAACCAGGTACCCATTGGCGCTGTTGTATTCCTGGTCTGGCGCTGTAGGGTCAGCAGTGGACTGTGAACCACAAGGTCAGCAGTTCAAACCCACCAGCTGCTCCTCAGAAACTCTCTACAGGGTGGCTATGAGTTGGAACTGACTCAACGGCACTTAACAACAACAACATTGGCATTGCAAGTTAATGCGCTGAACTGCAAAGTTGGTTTGGACCACAAGGTCAGCGGTTCAAATTGTTCACCAGCAGCTCCTCGGAAACCCTATACAGAGTCGCTATGAGTCAGAACCACCTTGATGGCACTTAACAACAACAACATCTTGAAAGATGGAGTCCTGGTGTGGCGCTAGAGGATAAGCACTTGACTGCTAACCAAAAAGTTAGCAGTTTAAACCCACCAGCTGCTCTTTGGAAACCCTATACAGGTTTGCTATGAGTTGGAACCAACTGAACAGCACTGAACAATCCTGTAAGACAGGAAGCTTTGTAAGGGCAAGAATTGTGTTCATTTTTGTTCACTGTTATTGGGTGGGGGCCTTCCAAGCCTTACCTGAACTATCTAATCAGAGTCCTCGGGACTGGTAGTGTGGTGGGGAACTGAGCCTCAACCTCTGTCCTATTTGCTCCTTCTTTGTCAGGGAAATGCCTTCCCTGTTTGGGTACCAGTCTGCTTAGTGTGTACTATGGCATCTGGACAACCCCACTTCTATATCTGTTCCTGGCAGAAAGAAATGAGGTCTCTGTTCTGTAGCACAAGAGGGAGTACATGCAGACCACCCTTCCTATATCGGTTGCTCCAGGGAGTGAGTGACCCATGACCATGGAGAACTGACTCCAACTATTGAAACTGGCCTCGCGTGGTCTCTTCTCTATGTAAGTAAAGTGTTGTTCCATCCAATGCCTGTGTGGGAGTCATGCCTTTCTTGGTGACCTCAGATCTTGTTTTGACAACCATTCTGTTTCTGACACCTAACAGTGTCTGAGGACTGATAGCTGTTGCCATTCAGTATGTGAAGTGCTATTGAGTTGATTCTGACTCATAGAGACAATGTATAGAGTTTCTGAGGCTTGTAAATCTTTGTAGGAGTAGAAAGCCTTATCATTCTCCTGAAGAGCAGCTGATGGACTCGAACCACTGACCTTGTGGTTAGCAGTCCAATGCTTATCCTACAAAGCCACAGTGCTCCTAGACAATGATATGTGTGCCACATATTTATTCTCCACTTCCCTGCACCTCTTTATGTATTAAAAGAAAAATAGCATGTGGTCACTCATTGAATATTCATTTGTTCAGTAAATGCTTATTGATGAGACTATGTGCCAGACATTTGTATTAGACACAAAATGCAAAATGAAGATGGTGCACTAGAGGCTGTGCCAAACCAAAGGAGGGCTCAGAGGAAGCTTGCTGAGAGAAGGAACATTCGAGATGTGTTTTGAAGGATGGGTAGGAGTTTTCAGGGTGAGAAGAAAACAAAACATAACTCCTGACAAAGGGAATAAATAGTATGTGCTGATGTATGGGGTTAGAAATCAGCCCAGTTATCAGAGAATGGTGGGAAGGTCTTCACACACAAAGAACAGTTTGCTTGGGTGGAAAGTCTTGCCAAAAAAAAAAAAGGTTGGTGGGAGCCAGATTCTGATTATATTAGGTGAGGTTTGGGGTTTTGTTGGTTGCATGCCACCGAGCCAGTTCTGACTCACAGCCACCTTGTATAGGATTCTGAGGCTGTAAATCTTTATGAGAGCAAAATACCTCATCTTTGTGTGTCCCTCAGAGTGGCTGGTAGATTCAATCTGCTGACATTGTGGTTAGCAGACGAGCTCACAGTCTACTATGCTACCAAGGCTCCTTGATAGTAGGTGTGTTGTTGTTAAGTGCCGTTGAGTCGGTTCCGACCCACAGTGACCCTGTATAGGGTTTCCAAGGAGAAGCTAGTGAGCTTGAACTGCCGACCTGCATTGCAGTTCAAATGGTTTTGCAGTCTGGCATATTAACCCATAGCACCACACCAGGACTCCAATATTAGGTGTTGTTGTTGTTATGTGCCGTGGAGTCAGTGCCAACTCATAGTGACCCTGTACAGGGTTTCCGAGGCTGTAAATCTTTATGGGAGCAGAAAGCCTCATCTTTCTCCTGTGGAACTGCTGGTAGTTTCGAACTGCTGACCTTGAGGCTTGCAGCCCAATTCGTAACCACTATGCTACCAGAGCTCCTTGATATTAGGTGTAGGTACTTGCGTTTCATCTCCTGAGAAACAGCAAGACATCACAGGTTTGAAAAGAGTAGTGGGAAGGTCTTGGTTCTTGAGAGAAAACTGATTAAGGAGACTTCTGAACTGGTCCAAAAGGAGGTGATGGGGTTAGGACAAAGGAAGTGAGGGATGGGATTAAGTCAAGGAATACTTTGTAAAATTCACTGGACAGAACCCTATATTTGGGTCCTGCGTGTCTTTACCCCACTGTCCCATCGAGCCTAGAACACTGTTGTTTGTTGCTGTCGAGTCAATTCCAATGTATGGTGATTCCATGTGGGCAAAGCAGAACTGCTCCATAGGGTGTTCAAGGCTGTGACCTTTCCTAAGTAGATCATCAGGCTTTCTCTCCTAGGTGCCTCCGGGTCGGTTTCAGCCACCAACCTTTCAGCTAGAAGTTGAGTGCTTAACCATATGAGCCACCCAAAAGTTAGCAAACTTTTTCCATCAAGGGACAGATGTGAACTCTTCCAAGCTCTGTGGTAACTACTCAACTCTGCCCTTGTAAAGACAGATGATGGATGGGTAAATATTAATGGGAATGGGAACATTCCAATTCACCTTTATCTATGGATGCTGTCATTTTAATTTTATAGAATTTTCAAAGGTCACAAAATATTCTTCTTTGGATTTTGTCCCCAACTACAAGGGTCTTCAAAAGTTTGTGGAAAAATTAAATGAAAAGAGAAGGGAATTTTTTTCAAGAACTTTCTGAGGTCCCCTCGTATTTAAAAATGCAAAAAGTATTCTTAGCTTCTTGTTGTTAAGTGCCGTGGAGTCAGTTCCGAGTCATAGCAACCCTGTATAGGGTTTCCGAGGAGCAGATGGTTAGTTTGAACCGCTGATCTAGTGCTTTTCCTACAGTGCCACACCAGGACCAAGGTTCAAAAGCAGACGGTAGGTATCGGTTTGCCAACCCCACTGAGAAAGAATTAGTTATTATTCCTGGTTTAAGGAGTCCTAGAGTGGCGCTGTGTAGTCCTGGTATGGCGTTGTGGGTTAATGCGCTGGACTGCATAGTCGCTTTGAACCCCAACATCTGTGGTTCAAGCTCATCAGCTGCTCCATAGAAACCCTTTACAGGGTCGCTATGGGTCAGAACCGACTCGATGGCATTAACAATACAAACAAAAGCGTGGCGCTGTAGGATACGCACTATAAGGTTAGCGGCTGAAACCTACCAGCCGGTCCTCGAAAACCGTGTACAGGGGCGCTATGAGTCCATGAACCAACTCAAAGGCACTTAACAAGACCAGGGACAAGAAGCTGAGATGTCCCAGCTAAAGCCCCGCCCCTCCCCTCGAGGCCGCCTACCCGCCCCTGCTCCCCCACCCGCCGCTGCTCCCCCTCTGCTCCCCATTATTCCTGACATCACTAGCCCACGCCCTGGGGCGGAGCGTGCGCACGCGCGGCCGGGGCTCGGATTGGGGGGCGGGGCGGACCGCGGCTCTGACTTCCAACATGGCGCACACTGGCAGCGGCAGCAGCGGCAGCGGCCCCCCGGCAGGCCGGGGGCTGAGTGGAGCCCGTTGGGGCCGCTCGAGCTCAGCAGGCCACGAGAAACTGCCAGTGCACGTGAGTGGCGCCTGCCCTCCCTCGGGGCCCCAGTCCTCCGACCCCCGCAGGCTGGCGCCCCTCACCCCGGCCCCACCCGGCCTTGGCCTCAGCCCTGCTTCGGCTTCACGTCTGGGGCCTCGGAGCCTGGACCCTCTACCCTACACTTCGGCCCCGTACAGGCCTGGCTGGCCCTGTCCTCGCCAGGGATCCCCGGTTTCTGCCCCCTTCCTTTGCTGACCCTGGCCCATCGGGGCCCTCCCCCTTTCCGCAGGTGGAGGACGCCCTCACCTACCTGGACCAGGTGAAGATCCGCTTCGGCAGTGACCCTGCCACCTATAACGGCTTCCTGGAGATCATGAAGGAGTTCAAAAGCCAGAGGTAACCCCCAGGGTTCCTCCCCACCCGAGGATCACCGTGGACCTGAATCGGGCTGATGGGGAGAGAGAGAGCCCATCCTGGCTGCTGCCCCTTTGCGCGGGTCAGCGAATCCCTCTGAGCCTCAGTTTCTTCTGCAAAATGGATTAGATATGTAGTGAGGAAATTGTAGAAAGAGGACTGGGGTTAGGGGAAGGCAAGGTCGGGCAAATGCAGAGCCTGATCCTTCCTGTGTTTAAGAGGCAGGCTTTAAGTAAGTTTTCCTCACTGTTACTTATTTTGATGACTGACTGTTTTGGTGCTCCTTCCCCTTAAATTTTGTGTCTAAGTTGAGTGTCTCTCTTGCCTTCCCCTAGATGCTGCCTTGCTTGGAAATAATAAGTTAACATGCTTAGTGGGGGACCTGGTGCAGGGAAAGCGCTTAGACATTACCTGTTTATGTAGACACAGAATCAGGAAGGTGTGGGATAAACGGAAACTCTCTCAGGATCATGCCCTTGTTTTATAAGAGGAGCAATGAGACTTGCCCACACCAACCACCGTGGCAGAGGCTGAGCTAGAACTCATACCCAGCCCTTAAATTCTCACTTGTCACAAACCCACCTCCATACGACCCTCTCTCAGGAAATTTGGCAGGGTTGGCCTGATTTTGAAGGTTCCTGGCTGGCGCAGTCTTGGTGTGGTGATAATAGGATAAGCACTGGACTACTAACTACAGGGCGTTCTGGTGTGGCACTGTGGGTTAATGCACAGGACTGCATAGTCACTTTGAACTGCAAGGTCGGCAGTTCAATCTCACCAGCTGCTCCTTGGAGACCGTATACAAGGTTGCTGTGGGTCGGAACCTACTCAACGGCGCTTAAGAAAAACAACTAACTAAGGTTGGTGGTTCAAACCCACCATTTGCTCCTCAGAAACTATACAGGGTCACTGTGAGCCAGAACTGACTCCATGGCATTTAGCAACTTAACTCACCTCAAAGAGAACGTGGTAAATGTAGGATAAAGCACAAGTTCGGTGGTTGGAGTCTACCAGCCACTCCTCAAGAGAAAGATGAGACTTTCTGTTCCTGCAAATAATGTACAGCTTCAGAACCTCAGAAACCCCGCATGGCGTCGCTCTGTGAGTCAGAACCAACTTGACGGCACTTAACCACAGCTGTACAGTGGAAGGGAGGCCTGTCGGTCACTTCCATAAAGATTGTTAGTATTAGCGTTAGTGTTAGCTACTGACAAGTTGGTTTTGACTCATAGTGACCCCATGTGACAGAAGAATTGCCCTCGTACTTTGTAATCTTTTTGGGAACAGACCACCAGGCGTTTCTCCCATAGAGCTGCCAGGTGGATTCGAACCACCAATCTTTTGTTTACTAACTGAATGCCTAACTGTTGTACCACCAGGGCTCCTTTCTGACTGCTCTGAAAATAGAGCTTTAATTGTAGAATTATGTCACGAATGAAGTGGTTTTAGGTTACTTTATTGTCATAAAAGCTCATTGCATGACACTGTCCGTTGAGTCAAAAATAGATTTTGCTTTTGCTTTGCTTCCTAAGACCCTCCAGTCCACTTGTGTCCCTCTTTGTCCTAGCATCGACACCCCCGGGGTCATCAGACGTGTGTCTCAGCTGTTTCACGAGCACCCTGACCTCATCGTTGGGTTCAACGCATTCCTCCCCCTTGGCTACAGGATTGACATCCCCAAGAATGGCAAGTTAAATATACAGTCGCCACTGACGAGCCAGGTAGGCCCCCGCTGGGGTTCAATCACTGGGTATTCTATGCGTCTTGGGACCTGGACAGGGCGGCGCTTTTCTTTGCTGGAAGCCACGTAAGATCAGTCATTTTCAAGATGGGCTGCTAACATTTCTGGCACAAGTCAAACGAGATCAAAAAATCTATATGGGTGGCTGGCTCCCCTGCATCCTAAACCTGTGGATGTGTTCCCATGTGTCAGAGGAGGCCTGCTGCAAATGCAGTGTTTTCCTGGAAGTCCCAGTAATGGTATTCTGTGATCTCACATGTATGAAATGCCCAGAATAGGCATGTATGCACGCTGTTAACTTGTGATCTTCTGTGAGTTGGAGTAGCTGCTCCATAGGGTTTTGCAGGCTGTCACCTGTAGGAAGTGGATCACTAGCTCTGTCTCCCGAGATACCACTGGGTGGGTTTGAACTGCCAACGTTTTGACTAGTAGCCAGGTGCTTAACTGTTTGTGCCACTGAGGGACCCCAAGTCATATGTTGAATAGTGAGGGTCTGGGCTGGTGGAAGGGAAGGGGACAGGGGAGCCATTGTATAAGAAGCAGTGTGTCTATGGCAGCGATGATAGAAAATCTGGCCACAGACATTGGTACCGGGTGCCCAGGATGATCGAGGGAATTGGTACCACTGAACTGTACAGGTGGAGAACACTGACTTGGCAGATGTGCTGCTATCTGAAAGCAACCCTGGTGGTGCTGTGGTTAAGCGTGCAGGTTAGCTGAAGGTCAGTGGTTCAAACCCTGTCAGCCACTCCGAGGAAGAAACATGAGGCAGTCAGCTTCTGTAAAGATTTATGACCTTGGAGACCCTGTGAGGCAGTTCTACCATGCTGCGTCCTACAGGGTCGCTATTCATGGGAACTGACTCGATGGCAGTAGGTTAGGGTGTTACCTGGGTTTTTATAGAAATTTAAAAGGTAGTGATAATGAAGATCAAAGAGCACAGCCTTTGGTATGGATTACATCTCAATGTCAAGAAAACAAAAATCCTCACCACTGGACCAATAAACAACATTCTTATCAACGGAGAAAAGATTGAAGTTGTCAAGGACTTCATTCTTCTTGGATCAACTATCAACACTCGCGGAAGCAGCAGTCAGGAGATCAAAAGGCGTATTCCATTAGGCAAATTTGCTGCATAAGACCTTGAAGAGCAGAGATGTCAGCTTGAGGACTAAGGTGCGCCTGACCCAACCATGGTGTTTTCAATAGCCTCATATGGATGTGAAAGCTGGACAGTGAATAAGGAAGATCGTAGAAGAATTGATGTCTTTGAGTTGTGGTGTTGGAGGAGAATACTAAAAGTGCTATGAACTGCCAAAAGAACCAATAGATCTGTTTTGGAAGAAGTGCAGCCAGATTGCTCCTTGGAGGACAGGATGGCTAAGCTTCGTCTCTCATACTTTGGACATATTGTCCGGAGGGACCAGTCGGTGGAGAAGGATGTCATGTTTGGTAAGGTGGAGGGTCAGAAAAGAAGAGGAAGACCACCAATGAGATGGATTGGCCAACTGCAGCATTGGTGGACTCAAGTGTGGCAACAATAGTGAGGTTGGCCCAGGATCGGGCAGTGTTTTGTTATGTTGTGCATAGGGTTGCTGTGAGTCGGTACCAACTCTATGGCACCTAACAGCAACAACAGTAATTGTCTCAGCGAGAGGCTCCTCCTGGGAGTGTCCTGGGCAGGTACGCACTTAGGCTGCTGCTATAAAGGAACATGCTTGAGATGAGCATGGGAAGGGCTGTTTTCATTGTGTCTGTTTCATTGCTGACAGGACATGGGCTCAGGTCAGCCTTCCTCCTCCCCCAGGCTCGTTGCTTCCATGCGTTCTTTCTCTGGTGACAGGCAGCTGCCTCCTTTTCTTCTGCGGCCCCTTCTTATCTGAGCTCCTCACGACGATGTTGTGCATCATCGTTGAGTTTCCGACTCCTGGCGACCTTGTATGTTGCAGTGTAGAATGGCTCTCCAGGGTTTTCTCGGCTGTAATCTTTACAGAGCAGATTGTTGGCCTTTTTGCTGCAGCACTGTGGGTGGGTTCAGACCATCAGCCATTAGGTTAATTGTTGTCATTGTTAAGTGCTGTCGGTCGGTTCTGGCCCATAGTGACCCTGTGTAGGGTTTCCGAGGAGCAGCTGGTGGGCTTGAACCACTGACCTTGCGGTACAAACCAACTTTGCAGTCCAGTGCATTAGCCCACAGTGCCACACCAGGACAGTTTAGTGCAAACTAAGGGACCTAAGCTCACCAGATGCGCTAAGAAGAGGAAACTTTACTGAACTTTGCATTTATAAAGTACTCTTTTAAGTTTCTCTAAGTCTCGGTTTCTCAGCCTCTGAACTGTTGAGCGATGCTGTGGTGGGGCTGACTCGTGTGCTGAATGATGTCAAGCTGTATCTTTACGCTCCACCCACTCGTGACACCAGTAAACCAAACCAGACGCTTTGCTGCTGAGTTGGTTCTGACTCATAGTGACCCTACGTGTGTCAGAATAGAACCGTCCCTAGCGTTTTCTTGGCTGTAATCTTTATAGAACTGACCTCTAGGCTTTTCTTCCACAGAGCCACTGGGTGGCCTTGAACCACCAACCTTGAGGTTAGCAGATAAACCCTTAACCGTTGTGCAGCCATGAAACGATACCTCCCTGCCCAACACTGACACCAGACCCTAGGCTCCATGAACTGCGCTCATGTATGTTACTGTGGAGGCGCAGATTAATCCTAACAAGGCTTTTAGCAGCTGAGGCCCCACATCTGCATCCAGAGGTACAGATGGGAAATGGAGGCTCTTCAGAGCTGGCACCCACGTGTTTCTGGGCTTTTGGAAAAATGTGCCTCAAGGAGAGACAAAGTACAGTTTCCCAACAGGCTTCTCAGAGGGAGGTTGACACTCCCCAGCACCTGGCTCCCTAGTCCAGAGGACACTGGGCAACCCTTCCATCGAAGGAGACACCCACACAATGCTTCCTGATGCTGATTTTTACCTTCCTTGCTCAGTCCTCTGTGGAGTCCCTATGTGGAACAAGCAGCTAAATGCTCAGCTACTAATCTAAAGACGCAATTCAAATTCACCCAAAGGCTCCTCTGAAAAAAGGCTTCCGTAAAGATTATAGTCAGGAGCACCCTCTGGCGCACAGTTCTACTCTGTCACACGTGGGGTCACCGTGAATCAGAATTGACAGCAGCTGGTTTGGTGATTGATTTGTGCAAATCCTAGGGGCGGGACTATAGAGGATGGAGGAGCTTCCCCTAGACCTATGGTTCTCAGTTGGCAGATGAGCTCCTGGGGACAGCTTATTGGTAAACAGTTCACATTGTCACTTCTAGGTTATGCTGGCACCAAGAAAACCCAATGGAACTGTTCTGTCTTATAATATGGGTGTCGCTGTGTGTCAGAATTGACTTGGTGGCAATGGACATGGTGTAACGGTCCCTGGGTGATGCAAACGGAGAAAGGACCTGGCAGTCGGAGGTCTATTTTCCTTAAGACAACGTTCAAGAAAACCCTGATGCAGTTCTGCTCTGTCACATGGGATCGCTGAGAGTCAGCATGGACTTGGTGGCAGCATTTCATTTGCTAAGAAAGACCTAAGTTGTAAGAGCACCCTTGCTCTCATCCCGTGCCCCTGACTGCTGGGTGACTCGCAGGAAACTGGCGTTGGGAGATGACACTTTCTTCAGTAGCCACCCGGCAGGGCTGCCGTACAGGCGGCCAAACCAGACATAATCTAGTCTCCTCATAAGTGCCTTAGGTGATGACGCTTATAAAACATTGCATTGTTTTATAAAACATGTGATGGAGCATTCCCATTTGGGAGTAGAGTTTTCTTATGTTTAGAACCTATCAGTGCAGGGTGGGCCTTAAACCAAATGACTTTTGAGCAATAGGAAAAGCAGATTGGATAAAAGTAAGCAAATACAGATGCCATTCAGATTGCCAGGGAATGCTGAGAAGAACACTGGAGAGGCTGACAAGGCTCTTCCTCTGGAGCTGGGCTGGGGCCCTTGAATCTAGACTTCCAGCCTCCTGAACTGGGAGACAAGCACCCACATGTGGTATCTCTCTTATAGCAATCCTGAGGAATTAAGACCACAGTCCAGTGACAGGAAGAAAGGCGTTAGGGGAGCCTTCATTAGATAGCCACTCACGCAAGGTTCTGGAATCTTCCCCCCACCAGGAGGCAGCCCCGCTGCAAATCCACTGGGATCTGGCCTGGTCTCCTGGCCCACATCCCAGCAGCCCCATCAGTCACCACACGCAGACGTCCCCTTTCAGCTTCTGGGACTCTCCGAACACCGATAACAATCCCACATGCAAAGGCTCACATGATTTTTCTTAGTGGTTTTTCTGGTGTGACTGTTCTGAAGTAGAGCGTTGATTTTTTTTCTTTTTTTTTGCTGCATTTCTTTATAAATCCTGTCAACTAGGAAGGAAATGAGGGCTCTTCTCTGTTGAGAAAGATGAGGAGCCTTTAGTGCAGAACTTTTCCAAAAGCGGTGCTGATGACTTTGGTTCTGGCTCGTTCTCTGCACTGGGGGCCCTTCTGTGCACTGTACGGATTTGAACAGCATTCCTGGTACCAGTAGCACCCCCCTCCCAAGTCATGGCACCCAGAGATGTTTCTAGATGCTTCTCGGTGTCCCCTGGGAACACAGTTGCTCCTAGTTGAGGACTCTGGTGTAATATGTTGGGGAAGACAGACAGATAGACATGCTGTATGTGAGGGACCCCATGATCTAATGTATTGGGGAAGCCGGGCAGACAGTTGGACGTGCTGTATGTGAACAGAGTGGACTGCAGAGGGTCAAGGGAGTGTAGAGGGAGGAGTTTCCTCTGATTAGGGGCATGAGGGGCTTTGTGACCTCGCTGAATGTCATTTTGGATCCAGTCATTGAACCAGTTATACCGTCACTTCTTAGTCATCCTTTACTTGTGAACTGCTCTGTGAGTTGGAAGAGGAAGGAAGATCCCTTGTTTCTCATTGATTTCTCATTGGTCTGTCGTGGTTACTACCTTGCCCCCATTCCTGGGACAGTGCTTTGGTGTGGGACAGGAGACAGGTGTCAGCAGTAAAGTGGCAGGTCTCTGCTCCCAGAGCTGCCCCTTGGTAGGGAGCCAGCTTGGCTACTGGATGGATATAGATGAACTTTTTGATTGAATGCTCTGCTATTAGCTGAAAGGTTGGCAGTTCAAACCCACCCATAGGCACTTGGAGTGGAAGGCTGGCCTGGCAATCTGCTTCCAAAACGTCACAGCCTTGAAAATCCTATGTCGCAGTTCTACTCCGTACATGTGGGCTTACTGTGAATCAGCGTTAATGCCACAGCAGCTAGCAGTATGACGTATGTGTAGCTCACAGCCTTCAAACTCATGCCGACCCCAGGTGTTACGGAGCACAGCTGCGCCATAGGGCTTTCGTGGCTGTCGTCTTTACGGAAGTACATTACCAGGCCCTTCTTTCAAGATGCCTATGAGTAGCTTTGAACCACCAATCTTTTCAGGGCCATGAGTTAGAATCTACTTGACAGCCCTTGGTTTGGTTTGGTTTGGTGATGTTTGAAGTGAGGCCCAGATCTTCTCTCCAGTGAAGGACATTTAGAAAATGTCAGTCCTCCACACATCTGTCTTAGTGTCTGAGTCTCAGTCTCTTGCTGTGCCAGACTCCCAGCTCCCAGCTCAGGGCATGTGCATGGCCAGGTGGGGGCTCTGATGAGGAGCAGATGAGCAGGTGCTGAATACACACTTGTAGGGGAGGACAGAGAGAGGCCAAGCCTGAGTCATGGAGAGAAGAGGGGTCCCTACATGGGTGCAGAGACCTGGAGGCGGCAAGCCAGGAGATGGAGAGCAAGGGAACCGGGGATGATGGAGGGTTCCAGAAGGGCCCTTGTGTCTGCTGGGAGGCCCCAGTGATCCACATGAAACACACAGAGCAGCCAGTGGTGCAGGTGGGATGCAGGCGGAAAGGAGGAGGGAGAGTGTTCCAGAAGGTTTAGAGCGGCTTCAGTGAATTACAGCCCACTGACCACTGCTGGCTTGGTTGTGTTGGCCTAGTGGCTTTGTGTTTTTCAGTGGTTATGTTAAAGTTTTTATAAATTTAAATTCACATAAAACTGACCACGATGGCTATTTTAAAGTGCCCAATTCAGTGGGTTTAAGTCCTTTCCTAGTGTTGTGCAACATTCACCTCTAACTAGTTCCAGAACACTCTCATCCCGCCAAACAGTCACTCTATGCTCATTCCTCTTTCCCTCGGGCCTTGGTAAGCATGAAATGATGTTGTCTTTTCGTTTGCCTGCTGTGGACATTTCATGTAAGTGAGTTCAGGCTTCTCTCACTGAGGGTCGTGTTTTCCAGCATGCACCAGGACTTCGTTTCCTTCTGTGACGGAGTCCTGTTCCATCTCACGCATAGACTCCATTTGCTTTCCCCACTCACCTGTCCACAGATGCTGGGTTGTCTCCCCCTTTTGGCTGTTGTGAGCGATGTTGCTATGTGTGGATGCCCTAGTGTCTGTCCGAGTCCCTCTTCTCATTTCTCTTGGGGAGAGCCAGGAGTGGAATTGCTGGGTCACATGGTAATTCTGTTTTCCACAGTGGGTGTTCTATAACCCGCTGCAGCTTGCTCAGGGTCTGGAGGGATGCGTGGAGCTAAGATTTACCTCCAGGAACTGACCACCCCTACCGCTCCCTTTGGGGGTAAGGAGGCGCTACATATGAGTGTAGAGCCCCCTCTGATGCAAACTTGGCTCTCAGGCCGCCTCTCCCCTTACCCCCACCCCACACCCATGTGTTCCTTTTGGCAAAAAGATGCTGCTGTACCTCTAACCCCTGCGCCTGTGAACATGGCCTTGTTTGTCAGTGTTCTCCTTGACATTCATGTGAGGTCATGCCAGAATAGGATGGGGCCTAATCCTCATCTCTTCTGAGAATAGAGTCTCACACGGTACGGTGGCTACCAAGTAGTGATGGAGGCAGATGCCTCTACACGCAGCAGAGAACTATCAGGGACTGCCAGCAGCCACAGGAGCAGGACCGGGAATCCACACAGCTCATTTTCTGAATCAGGCTTGCAGCCTTTGTTTGTTCGTATAAAGCAAAGCTGCTCACACTGTGGACCGTGTTATGACAATACAGTAGTCAGCAAGAGCTGCCGCCAAAGTCCTGGAGTGGATCCCACCACTGAGGAGAAATGGCTGCTCAGATTTCTGTGCCTCTGGGCTCAGATTGTCCAGAGGCACCTCGGAAGCCAGTCAGGCGACGACATGGTACAGCCCCGCTAAGCTCGGCCACAGAATTCTGGCATCTGGGTAGAGCCAGGGTGGCAGGTCTCCCCATTCAGTGGATCTTCCTTGGGTCAACCACAGGAGGGGCTGCTCTGCTGGGCGCTACAGGGAGGAAAGAGAACAGGATTCTGGTGTCCTTTGCCTGGTCACCTGCAAGTACATACGACATCCTGGCCAGAAGGGAACATCCTACCCCCAGCCTCACAGACTGTTCTTATCAGGTGGTCAAACAACAGATTGAGTTAGACATGTCACATGTGTGGGGCAGCAGTGCTATGGGGGGAAATGGAGCAAGGACGGGGTGGGAAGAGCTGGGTGAACAGGGTGATCGTGCTTTGCGCAGGATGTTCTGGAAGGCTCATGGAGAAGGTGGCCTTTGAGCAAAGGCCTAAAGCCAAATGGGGATGGGTCCTGACACTGGAGACCAAGCCTTGGGTGGCACAGCCATGGTTTGATGGGGAGAATCGAGGCCACCGTTACAGTCCAGAGACACACAGTGGCACCTTCAGCAGGTGGTGGTCCTGTCACACCTTGAGTTAGAATTCCAAGCATACAGGAAAGAGGAATGGGCTCCTGGATGGTGTACATTGTTAAGCACTCAACTGTGAGCCAAAAGCTGGGTGATTTGAGGCCTCCCATAGGTACCTTAGAAGAAAGGTCTGGCGATCTCCTGAAAGATCCCAGCCTTGAAAACCCTATGGAGCAATTCTCTGCACACATGGGGTTGCTGCGAGTTGGAATGGACTTGACAGCAGCTAACCAGGACAGGTGACAGGACGGTGCCTAGGCGGAGGTTGTGCCAGGTGCTTAGGGCCCTCTCCTCAGGTGACTGTCTTCTGCTCTGTACATGAGGAGTGCCCAGAGTCAGCACTCAAAAGCCCCACATCTTCTGAAACCCCACAGTCCCAGGCATCCTGGACGGTGGTATCCCTCCCTACATGCACAGTCACCATTTTATTTAAAAACAAACCGTTGCTGTGAGTCTACCCTAATTCATGGTGACGTGGTATGTGTCAGAACAGAACCGTGCCCCGTAGGGTTTACAGTGACTAGTTTGGGCAGTGGATCACCAAGTCTTTCTACTGAGGCCCTTCTGGGTAGACCCGAGCCTCCAACCTTTTGGTCAGCAGCCGAGTATTAACCCGCCTGTATAAAGAGTTGTTAAACATTCGCGTTCCTTCTATTGCTGAGGAAAGAAGGACCTGGTGGAGAGAGGCGTGGAGGAGGCTGTCCAGGGAGGAGCAGCTCAGATTGCTGGCTGGGGTGGACTCTGCTTGTTTCCTGTGTGTGCATCCAACCCTCTTCCCCCTGCCTCTAGGCCCCCGAAACATCTGCAAAAAACCTTGACTGTGTTGAAGGTTTTGTCTGTTGTCATTCAGTCGGTGACCCTGGTCTGGCATTTTTCACCGTCTGTCTCCAGTCAGTATTGTGCCGGACGGTCACTTGTCGCTTTGTTCTTAGGAGAATTCACATAACCACAGTGACTATGCAGATGACTTTAAGCAGCAGGGGCTGTATAAGGAGGACAAGCCCCAGGTGCCCCTGGAATCAGACTCTGTTGAGTTCAACAACGCCATCAGCTACGTGAACAAGATCAAGACCCGCTTCCTTGACCACCCAGAGATCTACCGTTCGTTCCTGGAAATACTGCACACTTACCAGGTAGAGGCTGTGCCATGCTGTGTGTGTGTGTGTGTGTGTGTGTGTGTGTGTGTGTGTGTGTGTCCTCTAAACCAAACCAGATTTTCTGAGACTGTAAATCTTTACGAGAACTGACAGCCTCAGAGCAGCCGGTGGGTTTGAACCGTCAACCTTGTAGTTAGGAATTGGAATCAACTACTTAAAAGCAAGGGTTAAAGAAAGGGAAAGGCTTCTGGTGATTCAGATGCTTCCATAGGTTTAGGAGGGGAACAGTGCTACTGGGCTGCGCTGAAAGTGTTCAGAGTTTCTTGACTCGTGAAATTGTGTGAAATTGTTTTGCTTTTATTTTAATTTGCCTCTTTAGGCGTCTCTGTGTTGGTAAATAGAATTAAGAAACACATGTTATTATTCTTAGCTGCCTTTTGAGTCAGTCCTGGACTCTTGGTGACCCAGTGCACAAGGTCCTGCACTGGCCCTGGGATTGGCTGCAGTGTGGACCACCTGCGCTTCATGTGTTTTTCATTGGCTGCTTTTTTGCTTCTGAATTGCTGGGCCTTTCTTTCTAGTCCATCCGAGTCTGGAAGCTCTGTGGAAACCTGTTCAATATCATGGCAACACAGGACCTCCACTGACAGGTGGTCAGACAGTTGGTTAAAGCTGCAAGTGAAGGGCATTGACTGGGAATAAAGCTAGGTGCTCTGGACCACCACTGCCCCCTTTCTCAGATTCTTCTTGTTATTAAGTGCCATCGAGTTGATTACGACTCATGGTGATTTGTACAGGGTTTCCAAGGAACAGCTGATGGACTTGAACCACCAATCTTGTGGTTCACAGTCCAGTGCTTATCCTACAGCTCCACACCGGGAGTCCATTTCTAAGATGTTGTTAGTGCCGTCAAGTTGATTCTGACTCAGCGACCCTGTATTGGGTTTCTGAGAAGCGGCTGGTGAACCTGAACTACCAACTTTGCAGTCCAGTGTGTTAGCTCACAGTGCCACACCAGGACTCCATTTCTAAGATAGACACCTACTAAGATGTCACAATCCCAGAGCATGTCTCATTCTTGCCCGCTTGACATGCTTATTAGTTGCTAACCAAAAGGCTCGAAGTTTGAGTCTATCCAGAACTGCCTTGGAAGAAAGACCTGGCAATCTACTTCCAAAAATTAGCTATTGCTGACACTATGGAGGACAGCGACACTTTGCACACTGAGTTCTCGGAATAGAGTGGGTTTTGTTTTTTTGGTTTGGCTTTCAAGTATTCCAGTAACTCTTTAGGGAGCAGCTGGTGTTTTCCCTCCTAAGTAAGCATTACTGTGTAGGCACTGGACTGCAAACTGCAAGATTGGTGATTTGAGGTCACCAGTCGCTCCTTGGGAGACAGATGAGGCTTTCTGTTCCCGCAAACATTTAAAACCTCAGAAACCCTACACAGGGTTGTTGTGAGTTGAAAAGGACTCAACAGCACTTAGCAAAAACATGCTAGGAGCCCTAGTGGCGCTGTGGGTTAAGTATGAGCCTGCTGACTGCTAGGTTAGTCACTCCAAGAAAGATGAGGCGGCCTACCCCCGTAAACACTGACAGTCTCAGAAACCCTAAGGATGAGGGGTGTGGGGTGTGTGTGTGTGTGTGTGTGTGTGTGTGTGTGTTTAAAACGCAGTTCACATCTATTGGTGCCCTGTGCAAGGTGCGGAGGATGCTTTGGGCTCTGCTTTCTTCCATGCCTGTGGGTTAGGGTTTTAGTTTGGTGGCTATGGAGTGTGGAATAAGGACTAGGGAGGGCCCTGGCATGGCACCCCTGCTCTGTCACATGCTTGGGTGCTGACTCAGGTAGTTTCAGTGGCTGACTTGCACTCGGCTCCATGGGTCCTGCCCCCACTGAAGGTTGTCATCTTGTTCCTTTACAACCTGCAATCTTCCTTCTAGTCAGCCTTTGGGTCTTGGTGACACAGTCTGGAGGTTCCTCTGTACCCTCCCAGGCCCCTCGAGGCAGAAAGTACCACTCACCCTGGGGTCCCAAGGCCTGGTCCCCCTGAACTTGCACTTGCCCTTACATGCTGATTTCCTGTGTTGGTGAGCCCCCATGGCTGGGCCGGGTCCTCTCTGCACCCCAGTACAAGTGTGTTGAGGAGCGGAATCATGACATAGCACCCCAGGATTGTTGCCCATGGCTAGGACTTAAGCCCAGGTACTCAGAAGGGTCTGTGGGCAGGGCCATGATGGGTGACGGTCTGTGGTCTGTGATTTGCCCCTCGAATCCTCTGAGGCGGGTGTGTACAGGTCCCAGTTGGTGCTTCAGTCCTGGGCTCACTTCTTGCTCTCCTTCCCGCCCATGGCAGAAGGAGCAGCTGAGCACCAAGGGCCGGCCGTTCCGTGGCATGTCTGAGGAGGAGGTCTTCACCGAGGTGGCCAACCTCTTCAGGGGCCAGGAGGACCTGCTCTCCGAGTTTGGCCAGTTTCTGCCTGAGGCGAAGCGGTCCCTGGTGAGTACAGCACCGACCACACAGTGACTATCCCTTGATAGGGAGGCTGGACCAGCGCTGGAGCCCGTGGGCATGCACCCGGATTCTCTCTCCTCCAGGGTGTAGACCCATGGGCCCCTTCCTCACAGGCTCTAGGTGGCCCTCTGCAGATTAAGCCAGAAGGTGAGGGACTCTGGAGGCTGAGCCTGTCTTCCTGTGGAAGAGGTTGGGACACAGCCGTTCTGGCTCTGAGGCAACCTGCGAAGGCCACCATTCCGGCCCTGGGACCTCAGTCGTGCAGGAAGGTGAAAGAGGAGGGTCGGCTCTGCCCCTCCCCTTGTGCTGGCCGCGGCTCAGTTGGGCTCCAGCAGGTTGGGTCTGGAGGGGTGGACTAACTGGTGGATGGGTGGGGGAGCAGGGCCTTGTCAAGGTGCTGCCCCTCAGTCTGCGTCCCCGCCCTCTTTTCTGTCTTCATTTTTTTTATGAGCACAAGGCTTTTCAGAAGTTGAGTTGAAATGCATGTTATATAAAATTAGCTATTTTGAAGTGAAGATACAGTGGCATTCAATGAATTCTCAATGTTGGGCAACCACCGTTTAGTTCCAGAACATTCTCATCACCTCCAAATAAGACTCCTTATTACCTGCTAGCAGTCAGTTCCTATGTCCCTCCTTCCAGCCCTGAGCAACCCCTGATCTACTTTCTGTCTGGCTTTGCCTGTTCTGGACGTTTCATGTAAATGCTGTCTTAAACCAGGTGGTCTTCTGTGACTAGCTTGTCACTCAGCAGCACGCTTCTGAGGTTCAGCCACATTGCAGCATGCATATGTGCTCTTCATTCTTTTTTTTCCCCTGTAAACTTTATTTTATTGTGATAATATACACAGCACAACATCCACCAACTCCTCAGTTTGTCCAGGTAAAATTCAGCGACTGGTTACATTCTTCTAGTGCAGCCCTCCTGTGTGGAGCCCTTCCAACCCCCTTCCTCTCCACTTCACAGACACTAGCTGTTCCCTAAGGCTCCGAGCTAGTCTTCTGGGTTGTTGTTGTCAACTTGAGCCCATACAGACAGTTCTTAAAAGAGCTCAGTGCTCAGGCAGGCATTGTTTACCAGTGAAGCTAGACTGTCCTCAGGGCAGTAGTTTCAGGGGCTCATTCAGCCTCCATGGCTCTAGAAAGTCCAGAGTCTGTGCAAAGTCTAAGAAGTTCGGCATTTTTCCCTTTGTGGTCAGGTTTCTTCTATAGAAACTTGGATTCAAATGTTTGGTAGTGGTCACCGACCCCACCTTCTGGTTTCATGGCAAAGGAGGCAGTTGTTCGTGGAAGCAGTTGGTTGCACATTCTGTGGTGGTGGTGGTGGTATGACGTCCAGTTATTTCCACTCAATAGTGATCCTGTATAGAGTTTCCGGAGCAGTACATCTTTAAGGGAACAGAAAGCCTCATCTTTCCCCATCTCCTCCTATTCCTCTTGTTCCAGGTAAACAGAGACTAATCCTGCCTTGGATGGCCACTTGCAAGCTTTTAAGCCCCGAGGCATAGGATAGTGCTTCATTCTTTTTTATGGCTAAGTAATTAGTTGAGTAAATACTTCATATGTTATAGGACCAGGCAGTGTTTTGTTCTGTACGTGGGTCACTGAGTCAGAACCGACTGGATGGTATCTAACAATGATACAATTTCATTGCATGTGCGTACCACATTTTGTTGATTCATCTGGTGACAGACTTGGGCTGTGTCTCCCTTTTGCACATTGTGAATGATGCTGCTATAAACATGGTATACAGGTATCCGTTGCAGTCCCTGCTTTCAGTTCTCGGCGGGGTGTACCTTGGAGTGGAATTGCTGGGTGGTATGATCCTGGTGCTCTGGTAGCGCAGTGGTTATGAATCAGGCTGCTAACCTCTAGGTCATCAGTTTAAAATTGCCAGGCATTCCCATGGGAGAAAGATGAGGCTTTCTGTTTCTGTAAAGATTTACAGCCCTGGAAACCCTACATAGGGATGCCGTGAGTCACAGCAAACCACCACCGTGGTCCTGGTATAGCACTGTAGGATCAGCACTGGACTGATAACCTGAAAGATCCATGCTTCCAACCTAGCAACCGCTCCTCGGAAACCCTATACAGGGTTGATAGGAGTTGAAATGGACTCATCAGCACTTCATAATAACCTTAATGATGATAGTTCCATGTTGAGCTATTTGAGAAACAGCCAAATTGTTTAACTCAGTTTCTGTATTATTTTATATTCCCACCACCACAGTAGATGTGAAGTGGAACCTCCTGGTGGTTTTGATTTGCATTTCCCTACTAATGTTGGAAGGAGCTCTGGTAGCATAGTGGTTATGAATCGGGCTGCAAACCTTAAGTCAGTAGTTAGAAACTACCAGCTGCTCTGCAGGAGAAAGATGAGACTCTCTGCTCCCATAAAGATTGACAGCCTCGGAAACCCTGTACAGGGTCACTATGAGTCAGAACTGACTCCACAGCACATAACCACCAACCACCACCAGTAATGGTAGAGTCTTGGAGTGGCACTGTGGGTTAATGCACTGGACTGCAAGGTTGCTTTGAACCTCAAGGTCACAGGTTCAAGCTCACCAGCCGCTCCTCGAAAACCCTATACAGGGTTGCTGTGGGTTGGAACTGACTCAATGGCACTTGACGACAACAACTAATATTGAGCATCGTCTCATATCTGCCGGCCATGTGTATACCTTTGGAGAATACCTGTGAATGGTTCCCACCTCTGGGCCATTCCGGTGGTGGGTGTCACTATCCACAGGTGTTCATGCTGTGCCATCCCAGCCCTCAGGACCCACCCCACCAGTCTACTCTTGAGCTCAGGATCACCTTGTTAGCATTCCTGGGACTCAGGAGCTCCTGGGTCCTGCTTTGATCCTTTGCTCTGAATTAATGTTCTCTTTGGTCTCGCCTTCTTGACCAGCCTCCTGCTTGTACCTGCTTGTCCTGGACCTTGTTCTTGGCCCAGGGGCTGCCAGCACAGAGCAGAGAGGATGTGGCATCCTGGTTTCTGCATCTGCAGCTGCTGAGGCCAAGGGTTTTTGCACATGCCAGAGGTTCGTCCACCCACACGCATCTCAGAAGAAAGGCCTAGTGATGTACTACTACTCGAAAAGCAGCCATTAAAAACTCCGCGGGGCACAGTTCTCTGCTGATATACACAGGCACCATGAGTTAGGACTGACTTGACCCCAGTGGGTGTGGAATCTTCCTCCACCTGTGCCTGTTAGAAAGTCTTCCGTTTGCTGCTTCCTTCTCTTGCGTTGGTTTTCCTGCAGTGGGCTTGGGTGTTTGACGAGCTGACGCTTCTTACACTCAGATATGCTGCGACCAATGCTCGGGCCCAACATGTCTGCGGTTCTGACCCCATGTCTGTGCTCAGTTCACAGGAAATGGGCCATGTGGGATGAACAGCACTCCGAAGGGGGAGCCTGAGAAGATTCCAGAACACAGCAAGAAGCGTGCCCGGCCCTCACTGCTCCGCCCTGTGTCCGGGCCAGCCAAGGTAGGCATTAGCCATGCATAGACAGCTGCCTGCAGCAGTCACCCAGCCCCAACCGGCACTGGCTGAAAGCCTAGGGAGGGACACTGGGCTCTGATCTAGTCTGGCCTAGTGATCTAGGGAAGGTGGTGGCTCATGAAGGCCACTCACCGGCCCTGTCTCGCAAGCTTGTGGCTTCAGAGAGGAGGGCTGAGAGGAGGAAATGGGCAGGTACCATTCGGCCTGCCCGGTGTGTCATCAGGTGTGCCATCAGGAGTGCCGGCAGGGTGTACTGCTCCCAGCTCACTCAGGTGCCCAGAGGCACTGAGAGACAAGTAAGAGCTTCGGGCATGTTGTAGCGGTGAGAGGGCTCCAGTGAGCCCTGGACCTGCACCTGCCTTTCTCCCTGCCCGTTTCCTCCTCCCCACCAGCTGGAGGGTATGGGGCCGGGCAAGCGGCAGCCAGAAGCCTGACTCATCGTCTCGGAGACTCAGGAGGGGAGGGCACAGGACAATATGGGCGTCCCAGCTTTAATACTGGGGAGCAAAAGGCAATTGTGGGGGTCCCTGCCTACTGAAATGGGGGTCACTGCATAGTCAGAGGACCTCTAAGCTTTACTATGTGGGGCACCTTGTAGCATGTGGTGGTCATGGAAGGACTGTTCCCCAAGCCACCTCCCATCCTGCCTGTCACATAGCTGGGCCCTGCTGTCTTTATTACTGGGTTAGAGGTAGGTAGGGCATCTCCAGAAGCCAGGGTCACCATTCAGACTCTCTCGGCAGAAGAAGATGAAGCTCCGTGGGACAAAGGACTTGTCCATTGCAGCTGTGGGCAAGTACGGGACCCTGCAGGAGTTCTCCTTCTTCGACAAGGTGAGGGGGGCAGCCCTGGTGCCCACCCAGTCCTTGCTCAGCCCAGCCATACATTGACTACAGTGGGGTGCCAGCGGTACAGGGGGCAAGAGCTCCAGGGGCAGCACAAGCCTGGACACGGTGGGCACCATGGGCTCTGATGGCTACAGGACGTCACTCCCTCCTCTGCCCTTCAAGTGAGGATGATACCCAGGGACAGTAGGCAGGACAAAGTACACACAGTAGTTCCACAGACCATAATGCACTGGGTCACGTAGTGCGGTGGGCTGGTGGTAGGGACAGTGAGTGCACCTTACAGCACCCCCCCATGCTCCTGTGCACAGCATCAGTCTGCAGACCACGTCTAGTCACGTTGGTGGCAGGTGGGCAGGGGGAGGCTGTTAACCACCTGTGCTGCATGGGAGCCGGGCAGGGCAGGGCCATTGGATGGCTGGTGGGCACATAGTGGGGATCCCAGCTGACATGTGAGGCGCTCTCCCCGCAGGTGCGTCGGGTGCTGAAGAGCCAGGAGGTCTACGAGAACTTCCTCCGGTGCATCGCGCTCTTCAACCAGGAGCTCGTGTCTGGCTCCGAGCTCCTGCAGCTGGTCAGCCCGTTCCTGGGGTGAGCAACTCCCAGGCCCCATCTTGTTTTAGAAGAGGCTGTGTGCTGCTTTTGGCTCTGTTGTTTGCAACTTGTGTTGAGATGATTATAGACACCCCAACAGTGACAGACACCTGTGGTCAGAATCGGAGTCACTTGAGTAGTGCAAATGATCAACTCAGGAGAAAGGTCTGGCAGTCTACTTTGGAAAAGTCAGCTATTGGAAACCCTGTGCTTGAGGGAGGTGGCACAACAACTATATGACTGTCCAAGGAACAGTAGCCGCCTCCACAGGTCAACCTAGTGATCCAGTGTGTTAGGGTCCCCCTGGGCATTCACAGTAATTACACCTCTTGACTCCGGAGAGCCTGCTTGCCTGCCTCCGGAGAGCCTGCTTGCCTGCCGAGCTCTCGGCATAGAGGCTCCATTGGGAGACTGGGGAGACTCAGAAGCAGGCTGCAGGCTTCATGTTTGGAGGAACAGATAGTGGATACCGAAAGTTTGGGGGCTATGTGGTTTTAGTTGCAACTACTCAGCTCTGCCCTGTCATGGGAAAGCAGGAGATTTGTACACAAATGGGTGTAGGTTTGCATCCATAAAACCTACCTAAGAGCTAGATCTGGCTCTTGGGCTGTAGTTTGTGAGCTCTGACCAGGAAGGTCACTGTCTAAGTTTCCCGCTCCTCAGGAGCCCTGACTCCAGCTGGGTCAGCTCACTCTTGTGGCGCTGTTCAAGGCTGTCCTGTGGCAGGCAGGGCGTATAAGAGGGGCCTGACTAGATATGTGGACGTGGGCTGAGTTCTGTCCACCAGTGACCCAGAAGCCTCTCTGAAGTCTTGTTCTCAGAGGTGCTAACTACTGATCCTTGTCTTGAAGGAAGTTTCCAGAACTCTTTGCCCAGTTCAAGTCATTCCTGGGGGTAAAAGAGCTGTCATTTGCCCCGCCTTTGAGTGACCGGTCTGGGGACGGGATCAGCCGGGAGATCGACTATGCGTCTTGTAAGCGCATTGGGTCCAGCTACAGGGCACTGCCCAAGACATACCAGCAGCCCAAGTGCAGCGGGAGAACAGCCATCTGCAAGGAGGTAGTGCTCTGTGTGTGTGTCGTGGGGAGGGAGCCATCTACAAGGAGGGAGTGCTCTGGTGTTGGGAGGGAACCATCTGCAAGGAGGGGGTGCTCTGTGTGTGTGTCGTGGGGAGGGAGCCATCTACAAGGAGGGAGTGCTCTGGTGTTGGGAGGGAACCATCTACAAGGAGGGGGTGCTCTGGTGGTTGGGGAGACAGCCATTTATAAGGAGTTAGTACTCTGGTGGTGGAGGGGACAGCCATCTGTAAGTAGGGAGTGCTCCCAGGGGACAGTCCACTCATACCACAGTCCAGAATGCCCCGAGGGTACAGCGGGCTTTGATGTTAGTTTTCCCCTCCACCCAGGCAGTGAAGGCTCCAGGTCCCCTGATGCCAAGCATGAGAGATCACATGCTGAGTGCCTAGCCTGCTGACTGGTGGGCAGCAGGCCACCTGGGCAGAGGTGACAATTCTCTCCCTGCTGTTAGTCTTGGTGTCACTTGTGCACTGCTCACTGCCCTTGGGGAGTGTCTGCTCAGCTCCCCCAGTGTTATCAGATGGCCCTGAGGGTGGTGTAGCAGTTAACACCTGGCTGCTAAGGGAATTGTTGGAGACTGGTCTGGTGGTCTGCTGCCTTGGGGGGGTGGGGGTTTCTGTAAGCACCTAAAAAGAACTGACCAACTATGAGGGAACATTAAGGGCAGTAGTGGAGTTCTCACGTTGCGTCTGGGAGACCTGGTTCCATTCCTGATCAGTACATAGGGGCTGTCAGTGGAGAGGCTGTCAGTGAAGAGGCTTGGGGGTTGCTGGGATACTGAACAGATTTTAGCAGCTTCTAGGCTAAGGCAGACGAGGAAAAAGCCTGGTGACCAGCTTCCAAACGTCAGCCTGTGTATCCCATCAGTCTAATCCGAAATCGATCATGGGCTGGTGCAGAATCAAGTGCCGTTCATTCTGTTGTGCCTGGGGTTACCAGGAGTCTGGAAGGACTCACAGACAGCTGGTTTGAATAGGCATGGCTGTATTGGTAGAATGTAAGAGTGCTTACCATTTGAACTGCAAGGTTGGCTGGTTAAGCTCACCAGCCGCTCCTTGGAAACCCTATACAGGATTGCTATGGGTCAGAACCAACTCAACAGCACTTAACTGCTACAACAGCTGGGTTCAGGATGTGCTCCAGGGCTCTGTAGATCCAAATCCTGTTGGCCATCTGCTTTTGTAAATGCAGCCCATTTTGTAAATGGGTTGGCACCTCAGCCCCACCTGTTTCTGTACTATCTCTGGCTGCTTTCCAACTGGACCAGTCGTGTTAAGTAGTGGGGATCGAGCCCCTGGACTACTAAATGTGCTCACTTGGCCATAACCCACTGCCCTTGAGTTGATTCCAATTTCTAGTGACCGTGCAGGACTGAGTAGAAACTGCCCCTTAGGTAAGTTTCCGAGACTAAACCTTTAGTCTGGTGGGATCAAGCTTATAGTTCTTAGCCCAATCCATGTTGAATTTGATCTAAGTAGCATTGGGGTAACTGTTGGACAGCTAACCATAAGATCAGGGGTTCAAACCCACCAGCCACTCCTCAGGAGAAAGATGAGGCTGTGTGCTCCCATCAAGATTTGCCATGTTGGAAACTATAGACAGGGTCACAAAGACTGGGGGGTTGAGGGAGAGTGTCAGATTCGAGCTCAGTGTGCTGTCCTGTGGTAAAGCGAACTCCTGGAGTGGTGCTGTAGGATCAGCACTGCACCGTGAGCCACAAGGCCAGCAGTTCACACCCACCAGCTGCTCCTTGGAAACCCTAGACAGGGTTGGAGCTGACTCGATGGCACTTACAACAACGATAAAGCGGTTCCTCTGAGAACAGACCTTGCTTGTCCTGGTGTGTTCCACAATGAAAAAGGTGGGAGATGATGTGGCAGCTGTGGCAACTTCTCCCCGGGTGCAGGTGCTGAACGACACCTGGGTCTCCTTCCCCTCCTGGTCTGAGGACTCCACCTTCGTCAGCTCTAAGAAGACGCCCTACGAGGAACAGCTGCACCGCTGTGAGGACGAGCGCTTCGAGGTGAGGGCTGCAAGCGGGCATGTGTCTGTGTGAGGGCATGGTAGCCTTTCCCCCACCGAGTGGCTTCCTGATGCCCTGCAGACCCCTGGGGCAGCTCCTAAGAGTGGTCCATTTCAGTTGGTGCCATTGGGCTCCTGGGCTGGTCATGGGCTGCGTGTGTTCTTTCCTTCCGTTGCCGCCTCTTTTTTATAATTGAGATCTTTACTGAGATGCTTCAGATCCCCTGAGAGACTCCGGCACCACTCACCCAGGCCCCCCTGGGGAACAGCGGGTAAAACTCTCATGCAAACTTCAGTCAGGATCCTGATCTAATTCACAGTTCCCTGTTGTCCTGTTTGGGGGTTTTGTGTGTAGTCATGTAGAGTGAGAGTGTGCATGAAGTGTTAGTAGTGTATGGAAAGACTATGAACATGTTTGTGGTGTGTATATGTGTGCAGGTAGGAGTGTGGATGTGTGAGTGTGGATGTGTGTGTGTGTGGTTGCAGTGTTAGTAGTGTATGTGTGAGTGTGGATGTGTTTGTGGTGTATGTATGTGTGAAGGTGGAAGTGTGGATGTGAGTGTGTGTGTATGTAGTTAGTAGTGTATGTGTGAGTATGAACGTGTTTGTGGTGTAAGTGTGTGTATCTAAAGGTGTGAATGTGTAGGGAATATGGAAAGGTTTCAAAAAGTTGATGGGAAAATGAAATTCGAAGATAATGGACTTTTCCTATGAACTTTTTTAAGTAGTCCCTCTTGCGTATGTGCATTTGTATAAATGTGTGTGAGTGGGTTGTGTGTGGGAGAGATTATGATCACAAGATTCTAGTCCTCTGGGTTTTGACAAGTGTGGTGCGTGTGTATGTACTTGTGAATATCAGTATATGTGTGCAGATGTGCACACACGTGTATCTGAGTGTGTGAGTGCGTGTGTGGTTCTGGGCAGTTTTATGTGTAGGGAGAGCGTATCTGCCACCACAGGCAGGGTGCGGAGCAATTCCTGCTCCACGTCCATGAGGATTCTGATGCTGTCTTCCTGTGCCCTGGTACCTGCCCCCTGCTGCCCAAGGTGACTGTTTCTACGTCTCTACATCTCTGACCTTTCCAGAAGAGTCCCCTAACTGAACGGTTACACGATGTGTGGCTCTGGGGACCCTCCCAGGCTGATGCGTGTGCATGGCAGTGCTGTGGATGCACAAGGGGTACAGACTGGGGCTGTCCCCCCCTCTGGTGTTGCCTTGCTGTGCCAGGTTCCTGTCCGGCAGTGAGCAGCTTTGTAACAGTGGGCGAGGCCTGGGTTTCGATGGGCCTCTGTTCTTCCGCCCACCATTGGGGCGATGCCAGGTTCTCCCCCATGACTGGAGATCCCACCCCCAGGCCCATTCTAGTTGTCTCTGTAGGCCCGTAATTCTTTCCCACACAAAGCTGTGGGTTTCTGCTCTCCCCCTCATCTTGCCCATGACCTCCATGGTTGACCCTCCTTACCAACAGCTGGACGTTGTTTTGGAAACCAACCTGGCCACGATCCGTGTGCTGGAGAGCGTCCAGAAGAAGCTGTCACGCATGGCCCCTGAGGACCAGGACAAATTCCGCCTGGACGACTGCCTGGGCGGAGCATCCGAGGTCATCCAGCGGCGTGCCATCTACCGCATCTACGGTGACAAGGCCCCTGAGATCATCGAGAGCCTCAAGAAGAACCCCGCCACCGCCGTGCCTGTCGTCCTCAAGAGGTGGCTGCCTTTGGGCCCTCGCCCTCACCTCCCAAGCCCACTCCTCAGGAGGAAACCCCTTAGGGCTAACTTTGCCTTTTTAGAACTTGGCTGTCTGAGATCACTCATGATAATAGGCAGATCAATGGCCAGCACAGTGAGAATTGTTCTGTACCCCAGCTTGCTTGCGTATTTTTCGAGTAGACTCTGTTTTCAGAGCAGTTTCAGGTTTACAGAGAGCCGCAGAGGGGAAAGAGTTCTCAGGAGTCCTGTTCTCCACATCATGAGTCCCTGCAGTATATTCGTTACATGGGTGGCCCGATCTTGACTGTTAGTAGTAACTCTGGTTTCCTGTTTACATCAGGGCTCATTCATGGTGTTTGCCTGCCCTGCAGGTTTTGACAAACGTATGATGTCATCTGTTCCACCTGTTTGTCTCTTGTCCCTCTTCCCCACCCCTAGTCCCGTGTTACAGGCTCTGTGGTTGTCCCATTTCCAACTGGTTCTAGAGTTGGGATCCTACAGTGAGAAGGGTTTGCAGACTGCTTTCCTGCAGCAGCATGCATTTGTAATTCTTCTGGGTCTTTTCGTGGCTTAGTAGCTTATTTCTTACAGTGACTGGGTACTGCTTTGGCATGTGGGTGTTCTCTCCTCCGTAGCTTGTTTCCTTTAACATGCCATCCTTGAGCCTCTCCTCACTGGGGAAGCAGGTGTCATGACAGGCCAGCTCCAACAAGACAGACATCCCCTGTCCTGGAGGGATGCTTGTTGCAGTCAGGGACCAGGGCCACAAGGGTCTCCGTGGCATAGAGGGCAGGTGCTGTTGAGGGTGAGGGTATCCAGGAGGACAGGTGTGGCCCTGCTGAGTCCCCACCCACCGTCACCCACAGGCTAAAAGCCAAGGAGGAGGAGTGGCGAGAGGCACAGCGTGGCTTCAACAAGGTGTGGCGGGAGCAGTATGAGAAGGCCTACCTCAAGTCCCTGGACCACCAGGCCGTGAACTTCAAGCAGAACGACACCAAAGCCCTGCGCTCTAAGAGCCTACTCAACGAGATCGAGAGCGTCTATGACGAGGTGGGTCACCGCTCCCACCAGCCGCGCCCAGAGGCTCACTGAGCGGCATGAGCGCACCTGTCTGTCTTCATCTGCCTCTCACTCGCTCTCTGTGTGTCTGTCTCTCTGTTCTTTCATTCGCTCTTTTTTGTCTCTGTCCCTCTGTCAGTGTCTCTGCAGGTAGAGATCCCAGTGGGTGGCCAGCGTGGGGTGGCATCAGGCCCCAGACAGTTTTATGCTCAGGGACCAGTGTCATGCTTCGTCTCCCCCCCCCCC